>NW_027526314.1:6652188-6866425 GCF_048455015.1 Haemaphysalis longicornis
CGGTATCTTTCGATTAATTGAAGCTTTTGTCCTCTCGAGAGTCACTTACGTCAAACCCCTGTCTTCTTCTCGACAAGGAAGACATAGAGATGCTTTATATAATGATCAGAAAGGCGGTCGAGCAGGCATTGGCCTTCTCATGAGTGCGTCCACGCAGAGGCTGCTTAGCACGGGGCTCCACAACACGGCGGAAGAGCTGATAGAAGGCCATCTTTCTAACCAGAAGGTCCGACTCAGAACTGCGGTGGGTAACCGCATGCTTTACCAGATTGGCTGGGCAGCCCAGAATGTCACTCCGCTTGACGTACTCCCAGACTCTTGGCGACTAAAACTAAAGATGCTCCCTTTGCTTAAAAATACGAACCCCTCACATGACGAGGGTCACCGAAAAGCACGCGCTCAAGCGCTAAACACCACCCTCGGGGGGAATAATGCAGTTATCCACACAGACGTCTCCAAACATCGGGGGCAGCAATACGCCATCATCGTGGCTACCTCCAGAACCAACCTCCTTGCGTGTACCTCACTTAGGACCCAAAAAATGACGGCAGCAGAAGAGGCAGCCATCACCTTGGCTCTCACTCAACCAGGGGTTCGGAGGGTAGTCGCCGATTCCCAGCAAGTTAGGTTGGGTGTCCTGACCTGCACGGCGCGTGCTAAAAAACAACTCCCCAAACGGTTCCATTCAGCTCATCTGGACACCCCCCACGCTTCAACGGAGGGCAACAAATACGCCCACCCAACAAGCCTGCGTTTTTACCTCCCGTGCTATGGAGCTGCACGAGGACAGTCACCGGCTTGCCACGTTCAGGGAGATAACCCAGCATTATCGCCTTCTGAGACAGACCGTACCTTCGCCTTACCCTGACCTTTCCAGATATCAACAAGGGCTCATACAATACGGGCTCCTTCCCACAGCCTACGTGTCTTCACCTAATGCATCCGAATCGCTACGACACTGAATGTAAATTTTGCTTAGAAGTAGGAACACTCCGCCCCGTAATCGGGGTGTGCGACTTTAACCCTGAGCACCCTCCTCTCTTTCCGTCCACTACCCAACAAGAGCAATGGGAGACGCTGCTGTACAGGCCCTCTCTACCTACCCAGCTTCAGCGGGTGGACAGAACACAGGCCGCACGGACTGCATATGGGCCCCACAGAAGAAGGAATCACTCCCTAGGACTGCACTCTGGGCCGTTCAGAAATCTGAAGAGAAGTATTTCTTCCTCCTCCTCCTTCTCTGCCGCAAATCTCGTCGCCTCCGTCCGCGGCGCAGAGACGGAGAAGTGAGATCGTCTAACACCGGGTTGGAGCTTACTTTAATTTTATCAAAAAAGTTTCCACTCTGGTGCTACACCAATACAACTCAACCAAACACCGTTCATGCATCATGCATTGCTTTAACGTTACGAAGAATATCTATTTGAAGTAATAAATGGTGTGGTTAAGTGCATTTCACTTCTCTCTCGTTTTACTATTTGTAGAGCGAAGTGAGTTAATTTAAGTGACGTCGCACGGGTAATCGTTATGGGTGCCGTTGACAGCTTTCCTTTCCAACCACATTCACGCGGTGGATTGGCGTGATTTTTTTTTACTACGGTTAATGAAGTTAACATTGTTTTAAATATAAGAAAGAAAGAAAGAAAGAAAGAAGGAAAGAAAGAAAGAAAGAAAGAAAGAAATAAAGAAAGAAAGAAAGAAAGAAAGAAAGAAAGAAAGAAAGAAAGAAAGAAAAACACGAGCCCAGAGTGGGGACCGAACCCACGCCTTTTGATTAGAGCTCATTTTAATCGAAAGGCGTGGGTTCGGTCTCCACTCTGGGAGCGTGTTTTTCTTTCTTTCTTTCTTCCTTATATTTAAAAAAATGTTAACTTCAGTAACCGTAGTAAAAAAACAAGCATAACAACACCCCTATGCCTCCTTTGGCGTTGTAGACTGCCAACCTATCTTTCTGTATATATATATATATATATATATATATATATATATATATATATATATATATATATATATATATATATATATATATATATTTTATATATATATATATATATATATATATATATATATATATATATATATATATATATATATATATATATATATATATATATATATATATATATATATATATACACAGTGAATGAGAACTGTAAGGGTAGGCAGTAAATAAAACCAAGTACAGCAAATGGGGAAGTGTGGTAGGTCATTTTATTATCCATGAAACAGACTGTTTTGCAAGAAATATCGGGGTGAAAAACATGCCCGCCGTGTGGGATCTGTACTCACGACCTCCAGAATACGCGTGGGGTGCGATGACCTCTACGCTACCGCCGGGGCTGTGCTCCCTTCCACTTTCACGGGTATTTAGGTTAAGCCAATTGTTTCCTGTGCTTGGCGGGGTAGCCAGCGCCTTCGCTGTGCATATAGCGAATCAGACTTGGGAATGAGGGGCTGGTTAAATTAAGACGGAAATAGGGGTAATCAATAAAGAAAGTGAAGGAAAGCCAAAAGGGAAAATGTGGTACGTCATTTTATTATCCAGGAAATAGGTTTTTGAAAAAAAGAAGGAAACAAAAAAAGAGCAGCAAAACATGCCCACCGGGTAGAGTCCGAACCCACGACCTTTGTATGCTTTCTTTCTTTCTTTCAAAAACCCTATCTGTTTACTGTCTCTGATTAATAAATCAAAGTGAAGAAAGCATCCACCGTGATCGGAAGCGGGTTCACACCGTAGTTTTTCTTGACTTTGATTTCTTTATCCATGTATACCAAAAAATCGCGCCAATCCACCCCGTGAATGTGGTTGGAAAGCAAAGCTGTAAACGACACCCATAACGATTACTCATGCGACGTCACTTAAAATCACTCACACCGCTTCACAAATAGTAAAACCAGAGAGAAGTGAAATGGACTTAACCACACTCTTTATTACTTCAAAGAGATATTCTTGGTAAGGTTAAATCAATGCATGATGCATGAACGGTGTTTGGTTGACTTCTATTGGTGTCGCACAAGAGTGGAAACTTTTTTTTATAAAATCAAAGTAAGCTCCAACCCTGTGTTAGACGATCTGACTTCTCCGTCTCTGCACCGCGGACGGAGGCGACGAGACTTGCGGCTGAGAAGGAGGAGGAAGAAATACTTCTGTTCAGATTTCTGAACGGCCCAGAGTGCTGCCCTGGGGAGTGATTCCTTCTTTTGTGGGGCCCATATGCAGTCCGCGCGGCCTGTCTTCTGTCCACCCGCTGAGGCTGGGTCGGTAGAGAGGGCCTGGACAGCAGCATCTCACATTGCTCTTGTTGGGTAGTTGACGGAAAGAGAGGAGGGTGCTCAGGGCTAAAGTCGCACACCCCGATTACGGGGCGGAGTATTCCTACTTCTGAGAAAAATTTACATTCAGCATCACAGCGATTCGGATGCATTACGTGAAGACGCGTAGGCTGTGGGAAGGAGTCCGGATTGTATGAGCCGTAGGGTAGTTTGTTGTTCTCTGGAAAGGTCAGGGTAAGGCGAAGGTACGGTCTGTCTCAGAAGTCGATAATGCTGGATTATCTCCCTGGACGTGACAAGCGGGTGACTGTCCTCATGCAGCTCCATAGCACGGGAGGTAAAAGCGCAGGTTTGTTGGGTGGATGTAGTTGTTGCCCTCCATTGAAGCGTGAGGCGGTGTCCAGATGAGCTGAATGGAACCGTTTGGGGAGTGCTTTTTAGCACGCATAGTGTAGGTCAGGACACCCAACCCGACTGGTAATTCCAGTAGGCTTGCTGGGAATCGGTGACTACCCTTCGAACCCCTGGTTGACTGAGAGCCAAGGTGATGGCTGCCTCTTCTGCTGCTGTCATTTGTTGGGTCCTAAGCGAGGTACACGCAAGGAGGTTGATTATGGAGGTAGCCACGATAAGGCGTGTTGCTGCCCTCGATGTTTGGAGAAGTCTGTGTAGATAACTGCATGAGCCCCACCGAGGGTGGTGTTTAGTGCTTGAGCCCATGCTTTCCGTTGACCCTCGTCATTTGAGGGGTTCATATTTCTAAGCAAAGGGAGCATCTTTAGTTTTAGTCACCAAGAGTCTGGGAGTACGTCAAGCAGAGTGACATTCTGGGCTGCCCAGCCAATCTGGTGAAGCACGCGATTACCCACCGCAGTTCTGAGTCGGACCATCTGGTTAGAAAGATGGCCTTCTATGAGCTCTTCCACCGTCTTGTGGAGCCCGTGCTAAGCAGCATCAGTGTGGACGCACTCATGAGAAGACCAATGGCCTGCTCAACCGCCTTTCTAATCATTATATAAAGCATCTCTATGTCTTCCTCGTCGAGAAGAAGATAGGGGTTTGTCGTAAGTAACTCTCGAGAGGACAAAAGCTTCAATTATTTGAAACGTACCTAATCCTTTTAGGCCTCGCTTCTTGGTGGCAACTCGCCTGATCATGTGTATGATTAGATTGGTGCTGTTTTTGAGGCGCTGCAAGGAGACGTCACTCTTGGTGTTGGCCTGAAAATGTAGGCCCAGGATCTTGATGCTGGGGTTTGGAGTGATGGCCTGGTCATCAAGGAGTATTTGAATGTATTCCTTGATTTGGCGTGAGGGCGGACGACAAGGAGCTGTGAATTTTTACGTGAACACTGGAGGCCACAGGCTTAAGCACATTGGCGTACTAAAAGTGAGATTCCATGGATTGGTGTGAGCTTCCTTTGATTTTTGTAACTCTTAGCACAGTAGCAAGGTGCGCACAGGGCCGCTAGACGGGCGTGAGTGGTCGTGTGACGCTTTCACGTGGCATTCAGCAAGAAGGAATGGGGTATACCCGTAGATGTGCTTGGTCAGTACACCATTTGTCTTCCCGTGTTCGCGTGGGCTCGTAGCTAAATCGGTAAGACAACGGGCTCTCGCTTTGTTAGTCTATTAGTTCCAGGTTCGATTCCCGGCGGTGCCAGTAAATCCTTTTATTTGTTCGCTGGAGTTTTCTGGTGACACCAACGGTCGCGAAAGAACCCTTGGGGGGTAGAGGTAGAAAGCTTTGCTTTAAAAATGACAATTGCCTTATTCGGCGACAATTACCTCAAATTGAAGTGTGAAAGAAGAGCAAGTGGCGCGCAGCCGCCGTGCGAGCACTACGGAACAACGGATAAGCTACGCGGCCACAACAACGGTCAGCATTGTCCTTGTGATTGGCGTACGCCCAATCAAGGAGATTAACCAATCGGATTGTGCAGATGACGACGAGGCAACTGGGTGAGCCATTACAGCGCCATCGTCATCGGCGTGAAGCTCGTGAAGTGCGCGAGACATTCTGCCGGCTTGACCACTGATCAGTTTGCCACTTCTGAGAGCCTCTCCTACTTTCCGCTGTCAGGGCAATAAACCCGCATTACATATTGGTGGAGTGTGCGGGCTCACCCCCATCCTGGCCTCCGCATCACATCGTCTCGGCTTGGTCGAAATCGTCGAGGGAACGTGGGCCGTGTCGGACAGCCACAGCCCCCGTGTACCCGTGTACCAGCTGCACCCCGTGTACCCTACAAGCCTGGAGCTCTGGAGTCGCACCCTGCCTTCTACCGCTGAGTCAGCCATGACTAGTGACGCCCGAAACACGACATCGCCTTTGCCATCGGATGTCATCTGCTCCGGGGTGATTCGTGAGCGTGACCCGGTGATGTTCACTAGCGCAGACGACCAGGACGTCCAAGATCGGCTTTCGCCTTATGAGAGGGTAAGTGCGCATAATAAGTGGGACGATGGCATGAAGCTAAATAACACGAGTTTCCCCTTGAGGGGACTTGCCGAAAAATGTTATCATAACGACCCAGCTGATCGCGCAACCTGGACCGTATTCAAAACGAACTTTTCGGCGGTATTTGACCGGCCAGCGGTTCTCAAGCTTCGCGCGGAGCAGCGTTTGAGAGAGCGAGCGCAACAGGCCGGGGAGAACGTTACCAGCTACATCGAGGATGTGGTCGACCTTTGCAGGCGCGTGGATCCTTCCATGCCTGTGCAAGACACCATGAAACACATGCTCAAAGGAATAGATGAGGACGCGTTCCAGATGCTGCGGGCAAAAAACCCTCAGGGTGTCAGAGACATCATCAGCTTGTTGCAAAGTTATGACGAGTTGCGCAGGCAGCGTCTCGTCACTCGTGGCCGCCCTTTGGAGCGTGAGCAACCGCTCTGTGGGCTGGAAGTCGACGAAAATCCGTCGCTACTGAACCGCATCAAGGAGCTTGTTCGTTAAGAGGTGGCGCGGCAGACCTTTCTCTTGCCTTGTACATCCCAGCCATCGTCGCCGGTACCAGATCCTTGCTTGTCGTCGACGCTCCATCGAATCATTAGGGAAGAAGTCTCACTGAAGTCACTATACGCTCAAGTTGCGGCACGGCATGCTCCGTCCATAGAGATAATATACTGACTCTAGAGGGAAAGCGCGCCGCTGAGCCAATGCATTGGAACCGTACGACACAGAGTGGCAGACATGATACAACGGTTTGAAGGTTGCCAGCTGGGCTTTTGCTTACTAAAAAAAATCGCGCCAATCCACCCCGTGAATGTGGTTGGAAAGCAAAAATGTAAACGGCACCCATTACGATTACCATTGCGACGTCACTTAAATTCACTCACATCGCTTTACAAATAGCAAAACCAGAGAGAAGTCAAATGCACTTAACCATGCCATTTATTACTTCAAAGAAATATTCTGGTTAAGGTTAAATCAATGCATGAAGCATGAACGGTGTTTGGTTGAGTTGTATTGGTGTAGCGCCAGAGTGGAAACTTTTTTTTTATAAAATTAAAGTAAGCTACAACCCGCTGTTAGACGATCTGTCTTCACCGTCTCTGCGCCGCTGACGGAGGCGACGAGAGTTCCGGCAGAGAAGCAGGAGGAGGAAGAAGAAATACTTCTGTTATTTCTGAGCGGCCCAGAGTGCAGCCCTGAGAGTGATTCCTCCTTCTGTGGGGCCCATATGCAGTCCGCGCAGCCTGTGTTCTGTCCACTCGCTGAAGCTGGGTAGGTAGACAGGGCCTAGACAGCAGCATCTCCCATTGCTCTTGTTGGGTAGTTGATGGAAAGAGTGGAAGGCGGTCAGGGCTAAAGTCGCACACCCCGATTACTGTGCGGAGTGTTCCTACTTCTGAGCAAAATTTACATTCAGTGTCGTAGCGATTCGGATACATTAAGTGAAGACGCGTAGGCTGTGGGAAGGAGCCCGGATTGTATGAGCCGTAGGGTAGTTTGTTGTTCTCTCGAAAGGTCAGGGTAAGGCGAAGGTACGGTCGGTCTCAGAAGGTGATAATGCTGGGTTATCTCCCTGAACGTGACACGCGGGTGACTGTCCTCGTGCAGCTCCATAACGGGAGGTAAAAGCGCAGGCTTGTTGGGTGGGCGTATTTGTTGCCCTCCATTGAAGTGTGAGGGGGTGTCCAGATGAGCTGAATGGAACCGTTTGGGGAGTGTTATTTTTTAGCACGCGCAGTGCAGGTCAGGACACCCAACCCTACTGCTAATTCCAGTAGGCTTGCTGGGAATCGTTGACTACCCTCCGAACCCCTGGTTGAGCGAGAGCCAAGGTGATGGCTGCCTCTTCTGCTGCAGTCATTTCTTGGGTTCTAAGCGAGGTACACGCAAGGAGGTTGGTTCTGGAGGTAGCCACGATGATGGCGTATTGCTGCCCCCGATATTTGGAGACGTCTGTGTAGATAACTGCATTATTCCCCCCGAGGGTGGTGTTTAGCGCTTGAGCCCGTGCTTTTCGGTGACCCTCGTTATGTGAGGGGTTCATATTTCTAAGCAAAGGGAGCATCTTTAGTTTTATCGCCAAGAGTCGGGGAGTATGTCAAGCTGAGTGACATTCTGGGCTGCCCAGCCAATCTGGTGAAGCATGCGGTTACCCATCGCAGTTCTGGGTCGGACCTTTTGGTTAGAAAGATGGCCTTCTATCAGCTCTTCCACCGTGTTGTGGAGCACCGTGCTAAGCAGCCTCTGTGTGGACGCACTAATGATAAGACCAATGGCCTGCTCGACCGCCTTTCTAATCATTATATAAAGCATCTCTATGTCTTCCTTGTCGAGAAGAAGATAGGGGTTTGTCGTAAGTAACTCTCGAGAGGACAAAAGCTTCAATTAATAGAAAAGGTACCGGATTCGTTTAGGCCTCGCTTCTTGGTGGCAACTCGCCTGATCATGTGTATGATTAGATTAATGCTGTTTTTGAGGCGCTGCAAGGAGACGTCACTCTTGGTGTTATCCTCGAGATGTATGCCCAGGATCTTGATGGTAGGGTTTGGAGTGAAGGCCGTGCCATGAAGGAGTATTTGAATGTATTCCTTGGTTAGGCGTGAGGGCGGACGACAAGGAGCTGTGATTATTTACGTGAACACTGGAAGCCACAGGCTTTATAGCACATTGGCGGACTAGAAGTGAGATGCCATGCATTGGTGTGAGCTTCCTCTCATTTTTGTAACTCTTAGCACATGAGCAATGTGCGCACAGGGCCGCTAGACGGGCGTGAGTGGTCGCGTGACGCTTTGACGTGCCATTCAGCGAGAACAATGGGGGTAAACCCGTAGATGTGCTTAGTGAGTACACCACCTGTCTTCCTAGTCTTCGCGTGGGCTCGTAGCTAAATCGGTAAGACAACGGGCTTTCGCTCTGTTAGTCTATTAGTTCAAGGTTCGATTCCCGGCGGTGCCCGTAAATTCTTTTATTTGTTCGCTAGAGTTTTCTGGTGACACCAACGGTCGCAAAAGAACCCTTGGGGGGTAGAGGTAAAAAGCTTTGCTTTAAAACGGCGAAAGCGATTGGTTGTATTCTGGCAACGTGCTACTGTGGTGTTTCCGCGTCCGGCTAGCGAAGCATGCCGGGATTAATTGTAACATGGTGGACCGCTGGCCAGGCGGATTTTGTGTAGGCGGCGCCGGCAGCCGTGCGTAGTTTATCTCCTGTGGGTAGGTAACCGACGTGTTTTCGATTTAGCGTAGGTGTGACTTATATGTACTGAGACTTTTTGAGCAAGATGTGGCACGCTCACACAACCCTCGCCCGCAAGCTCGAATGCTACTGATCGCGTGCGCGGGGACGCCAAGGAGTCAGCTGATCCGTACTGGGCCCACAGAAAAATGAATCTCCGTATGATCTCCGTGCATTTTTGCGTTTTGCCGCTTTATTTGCCATTCTGCGACATTTTGCGAGTCGCTCAATGCTTTTCAAACGAAGTGAAGTGAACTGTGCCTTTAGCTCAATGTAAAACCTTTATTGACACACAAACACAAAAAAAAAACATCGCATGGGCCAACACTGATATTGCCGGTGAGTCGCGGCGCTTTTAAGCACAGGCGCGCGTCGATAGCAGGCCAACGGAGTGGAAGAATGCATGCCAAGGGGAATACGAAATACAGTCCGCGGCGTATCCGGTTTTCCTTTCTGTATTATTCGTCAAGTTCTGGCTGCTTTCCACCACTTCAAAAGGAAAGCTTGCGGGTCTGAATGCGCAGTACGGAATGGGCAGTAATATACCGCACAGAGCGCGCGAGGACAGAACATTGACTTGTTGATTTCGGTACCTATTTTTTGTTCTACCTTCACGAACGTTTGCGCGAAAGTTCGAATCACGAAGAGCTATAAGAAGTTCCATGAATAAAACAACTGCAACCGAACGATTATAAAAGCTCCTTTTATTTCTCTTCCAACGGGAACGATCGCTGGCTGCCACTCCGTTGCCTGTAGTGAACTTCCGGTAGTCAATGTCAGATCGGAATCGCTGTTCCGGGATCAGTTCAGGGGCAATAGATAGGGTGCTTAGCGTGAAGAAAGAATGACAGCCTCGCAAGCGCCCGGGGAGGCACTTGCTCAGCGCGTGCATCCCAGTAGTACCAGTTGTACACATTTTGTACGCACGCAGATCTCAGCTGGAGACTGCACCACACACTGCGCAAGTCAGGTGCAAGGGCCTCACCACTTCCTAGCACACTTAAAGAAAATCGAAACCAAAACTGAACTACGCACTTACTATTTCTCCGCTAATTAGACCTTAATTACACTAAAAGCTTTTCATAAAGCTAGTTTTAATTACTGAGGCAATTATTTGTATCTATTTTGCTTCAGTTCTTTGTTTTAGTTAAATAATTACGGAACAACTTTTTAGAAGGGTGAATAAAATTGATCTGGCAACCATGGGAATTGTATCATGTCAGCGTCCACGATTCGTACGGTCTCGGAGCTCGCTTTACCCCCCTGGCTCCGTCTATACGGGTTACGTCCCTTTGCGGCACCCGCACCCGCCGCCTTATCTTCCTCCGGCATCCTCGGCACCGCTCCACAGCAACCCATGGCGCACGCACGATAACCGGCCGATATGTTATTTCTGTGGAGTTCCTGGTCAAGTAGCACGCTATTGCCGCCATCTAGTTACGCCGCCGGGAGACGCATACCGAAGTGCAGTCTTGCTGCTAACGTGTATACTTCTCTGCGTTCGTCCAAGAATGCCCCTGCAGCTGCCATATCTCTCGCCTATTCGCGAAGCACCCGATACCTGTCGCTCGTCCTCCCCTTGTCGCCGTTTCATTTCGCCGCTGCGCCGTCATCCGAATGCCCAGGAGGAAAACTGATCGCCGCAGTTCCGGAGGCAAGAACTGCGGCGCCGTCGAAATACCAAAGCCCTGGCCTGACTGTTACGAATGGGATTGAAGTAGCTATTGATGTAATCACCACATACGCTCTTGTAGACACGGGAGCAGCCACCTCTGTTATAGCCGACATACTTTGCCGCACATTACGAAAAGTGACTACCCCAATATCCGGTTTCCGTCTCCGCGCAGCTACGGCGCATCACGTCGAGCCTTCAGCCGTTTGCACAAGTCGTGTATTTGTATAAACGCGATGTATGTAATCGAGTTCGTCGTTCTGTCCTCATACTCCCATGATATCATCATGGGGTGGGACTTCCCGTCGCATCACCACGCTGTTATTGACTGTGCCCGTGCCTAGATTGCCTGATTTCCGCTGTGTGATACTACAATGCAGAAGATAACCACTACTTTTAAGCTGTGCGCCGCCGAAGACTCCACAATCCCCCCAGCCACTGCCGTTATCATACCAGTAATTTGTGATATGGTGCCTGCCGCAACTGTTGTGTTTACCCCCTCTAATCTGTTTATGCGCCGCCAGGGCGCCCCTCTCCGCCATGCCATTCTTGATATCAAAATGGCGCTAGCATGATCTTCATTTGCAATACCTCCCCTTCACCCTTAGCCGTGCACTGTGGCGATGTGGCGAGTCCCTTGGACGCGTCGAAGCTATTTACACTCGTCTCATAAACGACTTCCCGGATGCACCCCACGTTCTGTCGCTCAGCTCGCCAAGCCCCATGCATCTGATTCAGCCGCCTTCGTTCCCTCCGTAGACGGCTACCTCCACCCTATCCAGCGCAACCAGCTGCTCACCCTGTTTCACCGTTTCCGATCCACCTTCGACTGCCAGCACACTTCCTTGGGCCGCACGCAGACCGTCACACATCGCATTTACACTGGCTCTCATCCACCTTTGAGGCAGCAACCACACCGCGTTTCAGCCAAAGAGCGTTCCGTGATGGAAACGCACGTTGATGAAATGCTTCAGCCTGGTGCCATTAGGCCTTCTAACAGCCCGTGGGCTTCACCGGTCGTTCTTCTGGGCACGACACCGCTACGAGGTCAGTCATGTCACTGCATCTCTTGGCGCAGGTCGTCCTGCTCGGGTGCTTTACGCCTTCCCCGATGCCCCGCGACGCCTCCCTGGCTGCAGGCTGCAACACGACAACATTCCATAACCCGCCCGTCGACCAGAATGCGCGTCCTGCTCAGCAACAAGCTCTCCCCCTCGTCGGCTGCTCACCCCTCCGGCTCCCGCGAACAATTACCGGCCATGGTCAACCAAGCCTATTTAAGGAGCCACTGCACCGCACCCAGACGGGGCACGACACCGCTACGAAGTCTGCCTTGTCACTGCATCTCTTGGCGCAGGTCAGTCACCCCCAGCACGTTGCTTATTGCGTGCGTTCAAATGATCCCTTTTTGATCGCGGTGTCGTGCCCCTCCGACACACTACAGTCCTGCCGCAAATCCTTGCTCAACTTACTGTTCTCTGTCTCTGCAAATGTCCTCAATGTTTATTTCTTGCTAATTCTCTCAGGAGACGTTGAATTGAACCCCGGTCCCCAAAATGTTACTCTTGAATCTCTCGCGGATGCCATCTCCCTCATCGAGCGGTCCCAGGCCTCTGTTCTTTCCGAGCTCGCATGCATTCGTTCCGCGCAACCAACTTGCAACAAGCTGTATCCCGCCTTTCTCTCCGCATGGACGCCCTCGACAAAAAAACTTGTACTGACCAGTTGGGGGGTTCGCCTAGTTCTGCCACCGCCAACGACACTATATCCGACCTAACATCTGAAATTAAGGTACTAACTGAAAAATGCGACGACTCTGAGAACCGCCTCCGTCGTTCTAACCTTATATTTTTTGGATTACCGGCAGCCGACGGTGAAACGTGGGACGAATCCGAGGGAAAGATTGTCTCATTTTGCTCCAAAAATCTTTCGCTGAACATTAATAGCCCTGATATTGAACTCGCGCACAGGCTAGGCCGTTTTCGCCCCTGAACAAATCGATTGATTGATTGTAGGGTTTAACGCGCCGACGCAACGCAGGCGATGAGGCGCGCCGTAGTGGAGGGCTCCGGATTAATTTTGACCACCTGGGGATCCTTAACCTGCGCCGAAATCTCGAACACACGGGCGTTTTTGCTTTTCGCCTCCATCAGAAAAGCGGCCGCCGCGGCCGGGAATCGAACCCGTGACCTCGTGCTCAGCAGCGCAACGCCTTAGCCACTGAGCCACCGCGGCGGGTCGGAACAAATCGACCCATTATCTTTACGCACTTCAAAGACAAGTCAAAAATTCTTTCAGCTGGACAAAAACTTAAGGGCACTTCATTCTCTATTCGCGAGGATTTCTCTGAACGCACACGACTAGCCCGAAAGAAGCTTTGAGCACGCGGCAATCAGTCAAATGCTTCCTTCAAAATACGATTTGATCGGCTCACAATAGGCAACAAACATTTCATGTACAATGCCGAGTCCGATCGCATCGTTGAACTGAAATCATAGCGGTCCAAGAGTGCCTCAAAGCCTTTACCTCGGCGATCCCCAGAGTCATCATGTCCTACTATTCCTACCTACAACCCCACGTTTCATACTATGTCTGCCATCCTCAGAAACGTACGCAGCTTTTTCCCGAAAAGGGAGGCTGTGGAGGCCCTTCTTGAGGATAACTGCACAGACCTCGCTGTTTTCACCGAATCCTGGTTGACCCCCGATGTCGAAAATCACGAGCTTCTTCACTGCACTTCGTTGTTTACCACGTACCGACGCGACAGGGTTGGTCGGAGAGGTGGAGGCGTTCTTGTGTTTGTGAAATCCAGCATAGAATCCAACCTCCTAACTACGAGCTGCGAACACGAAATTCTCTGCATCCGTATCTCTCTCCCTAGATGCACGAACATCCTGATCGCCTGCTACCGAGCCCCCGACTGCGACCGTTCTTTCATTGAAGATATTTCCTCCGTCGTTCTCGATTTGGTTACCCGCTTCCCACGGGCAAACTTAATACTTTGCGGAGATCTTAATTTCCCTGATATTGACTGGAATAATTTCACCGCCCACACACAGCAGTCTAGGGACTTAGACTTAGGGACTTAGAATTTGCCCTTCTTTATAATTTTACACAATCAGTCAATGAACCAACTAGAGGTTTGAATACGCTTGACCTTATCCTCACTTCAAACCCGGAACTTATCCAATCTGTGTCGTGTGCTAACGGCCTAAGCGATCCTAGCGTTGTACTATTCAACATTTCGAGTCACATACCAAGGCGCCAACCTCTTAATAAGTACATCCGTGACTACAATAAAGCTGAATTCTCTCTTATTAACGAAGAACTTGATCAATTCTACCTCGCATTCAACCAGAGTGCGTTTACCAGATCGGTGAATGAAAACTGGCTGTTGTTTAAAAATAAAATCTTAACCCTAGTCGACCGCCACGTCCCCCTCGTCTGCATTCGCGGTGATGCGGATAGCCCCTGGAACTCTAATACCATAAGAAAATTATCACGTAAGAAAAAACGCCTATTCCAGGAGGCAAAGAAATCTCCCTCTCCCTCTAAATGGGAAAAATATCTTCACAACTTACACGAATACACTGCAATGCTCT
The DNA here is from genome assembly GCF_048455015.1 of Haemaphysalis longicornis. Taxonomy (NCBI): domain Eukaryota; kingdom Metazoa; phylum Arthropoda; class Arachnida; order Ixodida; family Ixodidae; genus Haemaphysalis; species Haemaphysalis longicornis. Next base: position 6,666,424 of record NW_027526314.1, read on the forward strand.
GGCGCTCTAAAAAGAAATACTTCCACAGTGACCTCTGGGATATCCTACGCACGAAACCGAAGAAGTTTTGGAGATTACTTGGCACGAAAAACGCCCACTCCAACAGCATCCCTCTCGTTGACTCGGACGGCTCGCCAACCCCGAAGGATCAGTGTCCTAATGTCCTTAACTCCTATTTCACATTTGTATTCACTTGCGAACCTAGCCACGATACCCCCACTTTACGACGCTCGGACCATAGCGAGATGCCTCCCATTGAAATAACTACAGAGGGTACCATAAAACTCATCAACAACCTGCAGTCCTCTAGTGCTCCCGGTCCGGACAATATTCCAGCAATGATATTAAAGGCTACCAACACAGCATCGAGCCGCTTTCTCCAAATTATTTTCACCCAGTCTATTTCTGAAGGCACCAATCCGGACGATTGGAAACTGAGCAAAGTTACACCAGTCTTCAAATCCGGCCATAAATGCGACCCATCCAACTATCGCCCCATCGCGCTAACCTGCATCGCATGCAAGCTACTAGAGCACATAATTTATTCCCATACCGCTGCTCACCTGGACAATAACAATTTCTTCTTTCACAACCAGCACGGGTTCAGCAGGGATTTTTCATGTGAAACCCAGCTTTTCCATCTCACTACAGACCTCAACCTCAATCTAGATTCTTCTTTTCAAACAGACGTCATCTTTATTGACTTTTCCAAAGCTTTCGTCCGTGTCCCTCACCAAAGACTCATTAGTAAACTCTCTTGCCTTTGCCTGCACCCGCTCATATTATCGTGGATTAGATGCTTTTTAACAGATCGCTCCCAGTTCACTACCGTCGCCGGACGTCAGTCGCGCACAACCACGGTAACGTCTGGGGTGCCGCAAGGCTCAGTCCTCGGCCCCCTTTTATTTTTAATCTACATTAAGGATTTACCGTCAGGCATCTTCTCCTCCATCCGGGTTTTCGCAGACGACTGTGTTCTGTACAGGAAAATTTCTAGTAAAAATGATCAGCTCCTTCTCCTAAACGACCTAATCCACTTAGAAAACTGGTGCTCGCTATGGATGATGCAACTAAACGTTTCGAAGTGTAAATCCATGCACGTCACCCGCAAACACTCTCCCGATCGCTTTACATACTCGGTTACCTTAACTGACGTATCAAGGGTGGAGACCTACTGGTACCTCGGTGTACTTTTAAACAGCAAACTAACCTGGTCTGACCACATCCAAAAACTTGCAGCCGATGCCTCTAAGATCCTCGGGTACATCCGGAGATCGCTATCATGCTCACCTGTTCGAGTCCGCCAATTGGCATACACTACCTTTGAACGGGTAAAGCTTGATTATGCTTCAGCAATTTGGAACCCCCATCAAACTTATTTGATAAATTTTCTGGAGTCTATTCAAAATCGTGCGGCCCGTTTTATTTGTTCTACGTACGGCTTTCCTTCGAGCATCTCAGCTATAAAGTCGTCCCTCGGTCTCCCCACACTTGTTTCTAGGCAGAAAATAGCAAGGCTCTGTCTTTTTCATAAACTATATTACACATTTCCCGACATGCACACTTCATTATTGCTACCCCCACTGCGCACCTCACGCCGCCTACATAACTCATTGAGCAAGCAGCGCCTGTATGGCTCCACAAATGCGTTCAACAAATCTTTTCTTCCTATCGCCATAGAGGAGTGGAATAACCTGCCTGAATCCAGAGCAACTGAACGCGACCCTAACAAATTCAAGATGTCATTAACAGTACACGTATACAACTAGACCCAATGTCCGAACAGCATGTAGTACGACCACACCCAGATGTTAGTGTATAGTTTCCATGTATGGTGTTCTCCTTGCTCTTTTTTTTATCGATGTTACCTCATGCGCTAACCTGATTCTTGTTAACACATCCTCCTCCTATTGGCGCCCCATGTGTCGTGTCCTCCTTATTTCCTCTTGTGACTACATGTGCTCAAACTACTGAAGGGATCACTACAAGCCTGTTGTGCGCCAACTGTGCTTGTGTGCCCTCCATACTTCTGGCTCACCTTTTCATGAGTGATGTTAAATCTGTTGCATTTTCTCCCTCGTTTATTTTTCTTAAGCCACTGTTACCCCATTGTTACCTCGTTTTATTTTTCTTAAGTCATTGTTACCCCATGCAGTCAAACGGCTGCTGGGATTCTTCCCTTCTTCTTTCTCCCCCCAAACGGCTTCCCAGCTTTACATGTTGCCCGATCTTTCTCTTTGGTGTTCCATTTGTTTTTCCTCCTTTCATGTTTTTTCTTTTGTTTCTCCGAACATGTATACGCTTTCATGTTTTTCGCTTCCCCCCATTTGTGCAATCCTCCTGTTATTGCTGTTGTGGTGTTTATGTAGTCTTATTGTTCTTGCTGTTCTCGTGTTTACGGGGCTTTGATATTGCCCCTGTGTTTTCCTCTTGTTTTATCATGACCATCGGAAGCTCACGTTTCTGCCCCCCCCCCTTTTGTAATGCCCCAGACAGGGCCTTTAAGAGTAATTAAATGATGATGATGATGATGAAAGATGGGCCTGTTCGTTTTTGTGTCGATTATCGAAGACTGAAGAAGATCACCCGGAAGCGTATTCCCAAACCATATCCCGTAGGGGCCCAGGCCGACCACACCCCCCAACCAGGGGCGCAGCCAAAGAGATTAAAAAATTGCAATTTTTTAACCTCCTTGGACGCAGCACCGTGACGTCTCTACCTATATGTGGGCGACTTCATGCGAGGTGGATTTTTTCTTTTTTTCCCCCTCCCCTCGTTTCGACTGCTTGGCAGGCGGCCGATGGTTTCGCTCCGTGGGCGGGGCTGGCCTGCGGCGCTGGGGAAGCTGACGCTCATGTTGTAGAAGCTAACCTTTTGCACCTGAGCCCCTGATCTCTCCGCGCTCTTCTTGCGCACCTGCAAGTTGACGCTGACCTCCGATCGTGCTCCTAAATAAGCGCTCGACTCGGTGCTCGAAGTGCGCGCGCGCGGATGGACGCTTTCACACGCATGTGGCAATTATACATGGTCCGGAAAGCAAACACCCTCATTGAAAGCTCATTCTACAGCACACGGAAGGGTATACAATTGAGTTGGGTGCTCTTTCACTATATACACAGCTCAAAACGCGAGTCGGTGCTGCAGGTAAGGATTACAATAAAGGCAGCCAATTACCCATGACTACATTTACAAACTGTCCTACTCTTGCGAAATATTACAGCTGCATGAGCTGCTACATTTTGGCACTTTCATAAGCACTATTACATTGAATTTCGTTAACATTAACTTCATTGCATTATTCTTTATCAGGAACAGTGCCACTAAGGAAAACATTGACATTTTGTTAACAGCAATGGAAGGTGTGAATCGTTCTTGCAAGGGTGATACATTGATAAGAAAGACACCAGCTCAAACGTACACGTTTTACACTCGGTCATGAATTCTGCATAATTTACACTGCTGGTCATAACAATTTAGGGAAACAATATCGAAAATATATACCAACCAAGGGCTAAGTAATAGTTGGATTGTACAGCAACTGAAGTACTCGAGGAGTTTGATATATGTCTTCTGTACAGGGCTATTGACCACAGTCTCTTCACTGAACCCACCAGGCCGAGTTTAATATCAGTAATCATGCGTGCTACCACTCACGCTGTTGCCAATGTCGATTAGTTATTTTTAACAATTTGTGCTTCATGCAGACAGAGATTTTGCTGCATAAGATACGTTATTTATAAATAGACAGCTCCAGCAGGATCCGAATGGCGCTGATGCCCCCCCCCCCCCCCCCCCTGTAATCGGGAAGGCACACCAAATCGTTACCATTTAATTTGGCTCTGTCCATTATTCGACCGTAATCGCCACCAGCTTTTAACTCTAGGTCCCGCCCCTGCGACTGAACAGGAACATGTTAGTTGGGTCCGTGACGATCCCACCGCACTAGAAGCAATTACCGAGTACGCCCTTGAAAACAGACACTACAAATTGGTGTAGCAGCCTGCCCGACTTTCCCGTTCGGTATACAATGTTCACTGAACTGTCTGCAGCGTGCACTGTTTTCAGTGTGAACCGCATTGTCCACAGTGTGAACTGTACATTTAAGTGTGAACTGTGCGTTTTGCTGCCACTGACTGACTTTAATGTGTTCATTTTGCGATTAGGACCCCAAGACTGCAACTGTGTTCATTGTGCGAGTTGTGACCTTCCCCTTTTCTCCTCATCCTTGCTCCCCCAGGGCCCCATGGCCTCTCATTTAATGCAGTGTTACACTCACTCAGATACGTATATTCTTTTCGCTGGGACTAATGAGTAGTTGCCCGTGAGCTTGAAGTCACGGTAGTCGCAGCAGAGATAAAACTAAGTAAAAAAGTTATTTCCTTGGCGCACTATTTTTACGATAGTGATCTCGGAGTCCAAATAGCGGCAAAAAATTGTCACTTTTAGAGATCCGCTGATGGGTATAGATGAGCAGTTTGTGTCTCTTTCCTGCGACGCATTTTTAGCTACAGCATATATATATTTCTGTAGTGTCTGGCCTTTTAATTCGCCAACATTGCCTCAACTGTAAGCCACACACACGCAAAAAAGTACACAAATGTATAAACAAAAAATAGCAGAAATGAAAATATAAATAGTACAACACAAGTTGCCCGCGGAGCGAAACCATCGGCCACCCGCAAAGCAGCCGAAACGAGGGGAGGGGGAAAAAAGAAAAAATCCACCTCGCATGAAGTCGCGCGCATATAGGTAGAGACGTCACGGTGCTGCGCCCAAGGAGGTTAAAAAATTGCAATTTTTTAACCTTATCCGCTGCGCCCCTGCTTAGGGGGTGCGGTCGGCCTGGGCCCCTACGGGATATGGTTTGGAAATACGCCACCCGGAAAGACATTTGCCCGTTGCCACGCATCGACGACGCGTTAGATTATCTCCAAGGCGCCGAGTTCTTTTCTTCCTGAGAACTCCGCTCGGGTTACTGGCAGGTGCCCATGGCAGACGACGTCGGCGGCGCCGTTTAAGCTTGACGGTGCATAAGATTGCTGGTTGGGAAATGTCAGTACCGCCTTCCTTGATTTCAGCGTTGTAGTAACGGTCGGTCGTGCGGAGCTGTGGCAAAAGCTCGTAGAAGAACGGGTTTTCGTCACCGTTGGTAACGAGTACAACAGTTTGCGTCTCGTGCGTGATTTGCGGCGACGGCCGAGTAACAGTAGTGGACGCGTCAGCCACAACACAGATGGTTGAAATGCGTGGCACGGCAGCGTCTTCGACTGAAGAATCTCGGCGCGTGGACGAACATGGCGTGGTGGTTGTCGAAATCGCGCTTGGGTCCACAGGAGCCGGTTGCATAAAAGGTGGCAAACCAGGTTTCTTCAGAGGCCAGCCCGGGGCTCGAGTGCTTCGGGGAGGCAGCGGAGATACCAAGGAGGTTATATAAAGATTGCTGGAGTGGAGGCCTCCTATGCGCGCCACTGCTAAGGGGTGAAGCCAGTCCGAGCGGGCGGCGGCCATCTTGGCATAGGCAGAAACGTACATAGCCAAGGCGCACACATTCGCGATGAAGCCTCCAAAACTTCTACCCCCTCCTCGGACAGGAGCTTTTTCTCCTTGAGTTTTTTCATTATTTCTTCGGCCACCTCGTTTCTTCGGCTGAGCCTTCGCTTGTTTTGCTGCAAAATTTTAACTTTCTTCTGAAGGTGAGTCACTTTTTGAGTCGATGCGTGGAGCAATTTCTTGTAGTGCTCTTTAGTTGGTGAAGCCGTGGCACCATCTTCCCCTTCTTGTTCAGCACACACAACTTCAATGCATCCAGTGGCGGGAGGATCCCGAGGAGTTGGTGGAGGGCGCTTCCTTTTCACCTGTAATTAAAAAACCAGTGCATTTACTACTTCTGCATGCCGAACGAGCCAACTGTAAACACTAATGGAGTATCTACTCAAAACCTCTAGAAAAACATTGTCGCGCAAAATAAGCTGCATACATAAAAGAACACTTAACATTCCCAGCGAGGAATCTTGCTTGCTACGCAATGAATCGAGTTATGTATGAGTTATAATCATTCTGATATCACATGCCACGTTGCTTGTATATGTCCTAACAGCTTTACAGCTGAGTGGAAGGCAGTTAGGTTATTTTGAGGTAGACTGTGAGAGCGTTTGAACCCGCCGCGGTGGCTAAATGGCTAAGGCGTTCTGCTGCTGAGCAAAGGTCGCGGGTTCGATTCCCGGCCGCGGCGGCCGCTTTTCCGACAACGCGCGTGTGTTCGAGATTTTGGCGCATGTTAAAGGTCCCCGTGCTCAAAATCAATCCGGAGCCCTTCACTACGGCGCGCCTCATAACCTGAGTAGTTAATTTCGGCGCGTTAAACCCCACAATCAATCAATCAGAGCATTTGTGTGCGACTTCGCTATCGCGAAGCTTTGTGGCGCGAAATATTACTGCCACCATCGACGTCAAGAATTCATACGAGAGCAACAAACATTACGTTTACGAGTGACGAAAACGCGCACAACGCACATTGCACGAGCCAATTTGAAGCAGAGACATTTAATACCGCTACACTGCGGACTAGGAAATGACTCTTACTGGCTTTTGCAGGTGTTTTGGGAACTCTGGAAACACTGTCGGCAAGCTTCCATGTCGCAGCCGAACTGTTTGTCCTGTTCGGTCGAAGCATTCCGGGGTGAAATGGACGGAACACAACTGGTCTCCGTCTTTCGGCTCCCAGCCCTCTCGACGAACCGCTTGTTTCCACTGGTTTCGCACCTCGGCATTTTTGGGGAATCTGTACAAGAAAAACTAGCTGTGATACCAGAAAACAAAGGACGAAGCGGAAGCAAGGCCCCCAAAATGGGCCCACAACGAGCAGCCGTGGGTGAACACACCATGTATTGTTTTGAACAAACTTCGGTACTTACAGATGAAAAGTTATTCCCGATCCTTTCTTCGCTCTATTCGTACATCCGTAGGCGACGCACGATGACACCATTTCCGCTATTTGCGTCACACTCGCGAACACACGTTTTTCATCTCCGCAGAAGCAAATGCAGCGCCCGCACGAACGAGGCCAGGTGCACGTTGGCCAGGCGTACCGGCGTACCTTCTGCCTTCTGCCTATGGCAAGATGGCGCCGTCGGCGCCGGGTGGCTTCAGCTGAGGAGCGCCCCGGCCACTCCAGCAAATTTATTTAAACCTCCTTGGGAGATACATTGGGCGACGGACTGCTAGAGTGTGAGGTGCAGTTCATTGTCGTTGCCACTGAGCTGCCGTCAACGTGGTAGAGCGTGGTCGCAGTGGGCGTGGTGTCGTCATGGGCCAGCATCGTCGATGCCGGCATGATGCAGCGAGGCAGAACGACTTCGACAGGGGTGGTAGGAGGCTCTGCGTCTGGTGCGGGTGGTTTTAGATAGCGACCATAGCGCTCGAGGAGGATGGTCCTGAGCTCGTCGTAGGACTGGGCTCCAGGCTACGGCAATGTGGAGGTGAAGCTGGATGGTAGGAGCTCGTACATCAGTAAGTAACGGTCCTGCTGCGCTGTGACGCCGTACAAGTCATAAAAGCACTCCATCTGACAGAGCCATACTTCGGGGTTCTTGGGGTATAACGGAGGGCGGGGTGGCAATGCCGCTGAATTGAGTGGAGTGGTGTCACCAGGTGGAGTCAAGTGGCTGGGCGCAGCTGGCGTGGTGTGGCCCGTAGAATGACGTTCAGCAAAGCCTGGTGGTGGTAGAACGTCTCTTCGCTTTTGGGTAGGAGAGTCGTGTTCAGGGGTGAGGGAGGTTGCAAGCCGGTCAGCACGGTTCCCATTCCATCGTGCGGTACGTCGCGCGAGGTAACCGTGGATGGGGGCGATGCAGCGTCCTTGTGGCGGGAAAGACTCGAGCCGAGGCGCGCCATCACGTAGGCCTGTAGGGTGTCGTAGGGCCGCTCGCCATGTTTTAGCGGCTCACAGCGTAGGTCGGCCGGAAGCAGGGTGGTGGTGATGCGGTAGCGCTCGGTCTGTGAGTCAATGCGGCGGATAAAGAAGTGCGCTTCCATTTTCAAGAACCAGGCTCCGGGGTAGGGTCGCTCGAAGGCCGGGTAGGGCGGCAGAGAGCAAGCTAAGTGGGGCTCCATGCTGCCGACGTCCTGGTCACCAATTATGTAGGCGGCCGATGAGACGGTGTGGCAGGGCCTACATTTATTTAGAGTTGCGTGGGGACGACAACATGGGCCGCGAATCCAGGGAGCGCCCGTGGGGTGCGGCCGAGCAGCGCGGAAGCCATGATGTTCTGTGGCGCGTGGCTCGTCCTGCGTGTCGTGGCCACGCGCTGCTGACGCTGGCGGCAGCGGCCAATGATGATGATGGTGGCTCTTGCTCTCGATGACGAGGTCGCCGCTACAGGTCAATAACCTCGGGACAGCACCGCAGTTTGGGATAGGGGGCGAGGCAGTGGAATTGGTAAGCCAATATATCTACTTAGGCCAAGTTGTTACCCCAGATTCCAACCATGAGGCAGACATAATTAGAAGGATCAGAATGGGGTGGAGTGCATACGGCAGACATTCTCAGATAATGAATAGCAGCCTACCATTGTCCCTGAAGAAGAAAGTGTATGACAGCTGCATCTTACCCGTACTCACCTACGGGGCAGAAGCTTGGAGGCTTACTAAGAGGGTTCAACTTAAATTGAGAACGACTCAGCGGGCAATGGAGCGGAAAATAATACGTGTAACATTAAGGGACAAGAAGAGAGCGGACTGGGTCAGAGAACAAACGCGTGCTAAGGACATATTAGTAGAGATTAAGAAGAAGAAATGGACGTGGGCAGGCCATGTAAGGCGAACGCAAGATAAGCGTTGGTCATTAAGGGTAACAGAGTGGATCCCTATAGAAGGCAAGCGCTGCAGGAGGCGGCAGTAAGTTAGATGGGCAGATGAGATCAAGAAGTTTCCGGGGATAAATTGGTCACAGTTGGCACAGGACCGGGGTAATTGGAGAATAATGGGAGAGGCCGTTGCCCTGCAGTGGGCGTAGATAGGCTGGTGGTGATGATGATGACGATGATGAGTCAAGAAAACCTCGGAATGCAGAGGGGAGGATATGGTAGGTCATGGAAACAGATAAAGAATTTGGAAAGAAATAAAGCGGAGAAAAAATGCCCGCAGGGTGGCATTCGAACCCACGACCTCCAGAATACCGGTCTGGTGCGATAACCACTACGCTACCGGCGGGGCTATTTTTCCCCTCCACTTTCTGGGGTATTTATGTCAATGTAATTTTTTTCCTGTGCTTGGGGGTGGTGACCAGCGCCACTCCGACTTCTCGGCGTGAAGGGGACCTTCTTTTTAACTTCCGGGCCGTGACTCAAGGGTCTCCGGCATGTCGAGAGTGGTCGGCCAGCGTTGAACCCTCTTAAGCTCCCCATGGCACCAAGACTGCCAGAACAGAGGCCCTCGCTATGCATGTAGCGAATCAGAATAGGAAATGAGGGGCTCGTTGAAAATAAGACAGAAATAAGGGTAGGCAGTCAAGAAAATCTCTTATTGCAAAGGGGAGGATATGGTAGGTCATGGAAACATAAAGAATTTGGAAAGAAAGAAAGTGGAGACAAAATGGGTCCCCCTAGCGGGCATTTTTTCTCCACTTTCTTTCTTTCCAAATTCTTTATCTGTTTTCATGACCTACCATATCCTCCCCTTTGCATTCCGAGGTTTTCTTGGCTGCCTACCCTTATTTCTGTCTTATTTTCAACGAGCCCCTCATTTCCTATTCTGATTCGCTTTATATATATATATATATATATATATATATATATATATATATATATATCGCAGAACAGAGAGATACAGGACGAGGGGACTCGGTAAAGATACATATCAAGGTTGCAGTCGTCATTGCCAGTGCTATTCGGCTTTTTTCGAAATATTTAATAGGGCCGAATGACGTGTGCCTGTCACGTTTCTTTGATTCATTGATAAATAAGCGAAAATATAAGTCGAGAAAAAATCCGCCGTTTTTCCGGGAGCGGGACTCGAACCCACATTTCCGCATAACCGGTGCGGTGCGTTCGCCATTACGCTATCCCCACAGCGGCTTCTCTCTCGACTTTAAATCGGGGGTTTATATTTACAAGAGCTCTGAGGCCGGTCAACTAGCGCCGCCCCTCGACTACCGCGGGAGACGTAGAACGTCTTCTTTCCCAGCGGCCGCCACGTAGAACGTGGTCGGAGGTCGGGGTTAGCAATTGGCACATCCGAACTGCTGGAGCCAGTGCCTCGTAATGCATGTAGCAGAACAGAGAGATACGGGACGAGGGGACTCGGTAAGTATACATATCAAGGTTGCAGTCGTTATTGCCAGTGCTATTCGGATTTTTTGAAATATTTAATAGGGCCGAATGACGTGTGCTTGTCACGTTTCTTTGATTCATTGATAAATAAGCGAAAATATAAGTCGAGAAAAAATCCGCCGCGGGAGACGTTCTACGTCTCCCGCGGTAGTCGAGGGGCGGCGCTAGTTGACCGGCCTCAGAGCTCTTGTAAATATAAACCCCCGCTTTAAAGTCGAGAGAGAAGCCGCTGTGGGGATAGCGTAATGGCGAACGCACCGCACCGGTTATGCGGAGATGTGGGTTCGAGTCCCGCTCCCTGAAAAACGGCGGATTTTTTCTCGACTTATATTTTCGCTTATTTATCAATGAATCAAAGAAACGTGACAAGCACACGTCATTCGGCCCTATTAAATATTTCGAAAAAAGCCGAACAGCACTGGCAATGACGACTGCAACCTTGATATATATATATATATATATATATATATATATATATATATATATATATATATATATATATATTGTAGTGGCAAGCCACAGTGCCAGCGGCAGCAGCGTGACGCAGGCCCACGAGCGCGCTCACCCGCCGGAGGGCTCGCGCGCCCCTGGCATCAGTAGTTAGAGACCCCACGGCGTTCGGAAGAAACCGGCCTTGCTACGTGGTCTGGTCGTCTCTGTTTCAACGCCTCCGTGGCATGCGCTCTACAGTTGGTGACCCGGACGTGATATCCCTCCCAGCGAAGTTGTAGAGCCATGTCCAGCAACGACCAGAACCAGCGAGCACCGCAAGCAGCCGGCAACGAGATCGCCGCCCTGGCTATCCACTTGCCACCGTATTGGGAACACAACCCGACCATCTGGTTCCTCCAGGCCGAGTCACAGTTCGCGCTGTCTGGCATCACCTCCCAAGAACGCAAGTTCCACTACGTCGTGAGAGCTCTGCCAGCGACTGCTGCGGAAGAGGTTGCGGACATTCTTGCCTCCTTCATACGCAACCCACCTGCAACGGCCTACGACCAGCTCAAAGCAGTGCTACTCGAACGCACAGCACCATCTGAGCGCACGTGCCTACAGCAGCTATTTTACACCGAAGAGCTTGGCGACCGCAGACCTAGCCAACTCCTACGGCGCATGACCCAACTCCTCGGCTCACGTGCCCAAGCCATGGACGGCGCATTGCTGCGCGAGCTCTTTCTGCAACGCCTGCCTGCGAACGTGCAAATGGCCCTCGCAACAGCGCCATCCATGGATCTCCCTTCGCTCGCGTGCCTGGCCGACAAGGTAATGGAAATAGCCAGCACAGCTTCACCTACTGCTGCTCTGACCGCGACACCAGCATCACCCGCCCCTCGCACGACGCCAGCTCCTGCCGACGAAGGTGCGTCTGCGTCGCCTGCCAGTGTCGATCACCTGTGCGAACGACTGGAGCAACTCGTTGTCGCGGCGACGAGGCGAAACAGCACAACACATTCTGCTCGCCCGTCACGCCGACGCGACCGCTCATCTTCCCGACGCCGTGAAGCCGTGCGTGGACGCAGCCCTACATCAGCCCCCGGTGTATGCGTCTACCACCGCCGTTTCGGCGCAGACGCTCGCCACTGCCTCTTGCCATGCTCATGGACGGGAAACGGACCCGGCAGACCGCTAGCGGCGACGAGCGGTTCTGGCCCCATTGAAGAATGTCGCCTGTTTCACATCGTCGATCGTACCACCGGACAAAAGTTTGTCGTCGACACGGGAGCGCAAGTCAGCGTCTTGCCAGCTGCACGCCACGACCGCAACTCCAGCGCAGTCTTCTACCTCCAGGCAGTGAACGGCACGCGCATTCCCGTGTTCGCGCAGCGATCCCTGACCTTGAACCTGGGTCTTCGCAGAACGTTTCGGTGGATTTTTGCGGTCGCGGACGTTCGCTCTGCCATCCTTGGTGCTGACTTTCTTACCAAACATGGCCTCCTAGTCGACGTCAACCGACGGCGACTTCTCGACTCCACGACCCTCCTCTCAGTTCAAGGCGTCGTAGCGACAGCAGCTGCTGACGTAGCGCCTTCCTGCGCTACAGTTGCTGAAGAACCATTTGCCGCCCTGCTAAAGGAGTTCCCCACCGTCACGTCACCACCCGACTGGACTCAGCCTGTGACTCACGACGTCCGTCATCATATCACCACTACCGGACCACCCGTTTTCTTTCGCCCGCGACGTCTCGCTCCCGACAGACTCAAGATCGCCCGTGCAGAGTTCGAGCACATGCTGGAACTTGGCATCGTCCGACCTTCTTCCAGCCGCTACGCATCACCCTTGCACATGGTGCCCAAGAAAAAAGGTGACTGGCGACCTTGTGGCGACTACCGATTCTTGAACCTCTCCACCATCCCAGATCGGTACCCCCTTCCCAACATACAAGATTTCACCGCCAGTCTGCACGGTGTCACCATATTTTCAAAAATCGACCTTGTACGGGCGTACCACCAGATCCCCGTCGCTGAGGAGGACATATACAAGACGGCCATCACAACACCTTTCGGCCTTTTCGAGTTCCTCCGAATGCCGTTCGGCCTCAGGAACGCTGCCCAAACGTTTCAGCGTTTCATCGATACAGTGACGCGCGGACTGCCCTTCGTCTATGCTTACGTGGACGATCTGCTGGTAGCAAGTACGTCCCTAGAGGAGCATCTGCACCATCTCCGCATTCTCCTCGAACGCTTAGCTGCCCATGGCGTGGTCATCAACGCAGCGAAGAGCGAGTTCGGTGTTCCCGCCCTCGACTTTCTGGGACATCGACTGGATGCGACAGGCATTCAGCCCCTCTCCAACAAGGTCCAGGACATTCTTGACTCCCCAACTCCAACGTCGGTCACCAAGCTTCGCCAGTTCCTGGGTCTGGTAAACTTCTACCGTCGCTTTATCAGGAACTGCGCCACTCTGCTTGAGCCTCTCGACCGCCTGCTTTCCGGTAAGCGCTACACCACTGAATTGGACTGGACCGCAAGTGCTGAGGCAGCCTTTCATGCCATCAAACGTGCGCTGGCAAACGCCGCTCTCCTCGCTCACCCAAATCCAGGCCGTCCACTCGCGCTGATGACGGACGCCTCGAGTTCTGCTGTGGGAGCTGTCCTCCAACAGCACGTAAATGGCGCGTGGCAGCCCTTGGCCTTCTTCTCAAAACGTCTAACCCCACCGCAGACCCGGTACAGTGTCTTCGGGCGTGAACTTTTGGCAATGTATCTGGCTGTGCGTCACTTCCGACATCTTCTTGCGGGTCATAAGTTCACCATCTTCACTGACCACAAACCCTTGACGTACGCCATCAGCCGGCCCGACACCCATTACACGCCACGAGAAGTGCGGCAGCTTGCCTACCTGTCCGAGTACACGACGGATATCAAGCATGTCAGTGGCGTTGACAACACAGCTGCGGATGTTCTAAGCCGCGTGGACGCCATTGCCTCCACTTCGCGGCTTTTAATTGCACCCGACCTCCGCCGGCTGGCTGCTGACCAAGCAGACGACAAGGAGCTGCTGCGTCTTCGCACATCCCCAACTGCGCTCCAGCTCGAAGACGTGACACTCGATGGACAGCAGCTCGTTTGCGACTTGTCGACTGGAAAGCCACGACCATTCGTACCCAGAACCTGCCGTCGCGAGCTCTTCGACGCCCTGCACAGCATGGCCCATCCTGGGATTCGTGCCACGCAGAAAATCATCGCGGCTCATTTTGTCTGGCCTCGAATGAACGCTGATGTTCGCGACTGGGTTCGCGCGTGTGCACCATGCCAACGCGCAAAGGTTCACCGGTACCCAGTTCCGCCGGCAAAGACATTCCTACAACCTGATGAGCGCTTCGCCGTTGTGCACATCGACCTCGTCGGTCCCTTGCCCCCTTGCCAAGGCTACCGCTACCTACTGACTTGTGTGGACCGATTCACACGCTGGCCTGAAGCCACACCGCTACCCGACATCTCCGCGCCCACAGTAGCGTCAGCATTCGTGTCGACGTGGGTAGCGCGCTTCGGATGCCCATCATCCATCGTCACCGACCGCGGACGGCAGTTCGAGTCGGCTTTGTTCGCCGAGCTCCTTCACCTCCTCGGCACGACTCGTTTGCGCACGGCAGCGTACCGGCCACAAACAAATGGACTCGTCGAGCGCTTTCACCGCCAACTTAAGGCCGCGCTCACTGCACACGACTGCCCAACACAGTGGGTCCAGCGCTTGCCCCTCACACTTCTGGGCATACGCACCGCCTTCAAAACTGACCTGACGTGTTCTTCGGCTGAACTCGTTTTTGGAACCCAGCTTCGACTACCAGCCGACCTGTTCGAGGTACCGTCCCAAGCATCTTCCACCGCGGACTACGTGAAATCTCTGAGATTGATCCTCGCGGACCTTCGACCGCAGCCTACACGGGAACGAAAACCCAGAGGACCCTATGTGCTTCCGGACCTTGAACAGGCAACACATGTGTTTGTGCCGTACGGACCCGTGCGCCGCCCTTTGCAACCACACTACGTTGGCCCTTTCCCAGTGGTAGAACGACACTCGTCAACATATGTCATCGACATCAATGGCTCTCACGACAACATAGCCCTAGAGCGCCTGAAGCCGGCACACGTCACTGCCGCCGACATCAACCCTACGAGTCTTCCCACTGTGGCTGCACACCACCGTGACCATCATGTACGTTGGGTTCATCAGAGCGTCGAACCAGCTCCTCTCTTGGGGGGGAGCCCTGTAGTGGCAAGCCACAGTGCCAGCGGCAGCAGCGTGACGCAGGCCCACGAGCGCGCTCACCCGCCGGAGGGCTCGCGCGCCCCTGGCATCAGTAGTTAGCGACCCCACGGCGTTCGGAAGAAACCGGCCTTGCTACGTGGTCTGGTCGTCTCTGTTTCAATGCCTCCGTGGCATGCGCTCTACAATATATATATATATATATATATATATATATATATAGCTAGTCAGCATGGGAAATGAGGGGCTCGTTAAAAATAAGACAGAAAAAAGGGTAGGCAGCCCAAAAAGAAAAGGAAAGCACTGGGGAAAATGTGGTAAGTCAGTTATTATCGTTGCTACAGAGACACATTTTTTAAAACAAGTAACTTCCAGAACAACAAGCCCACAGAGTGGCATTCGAACCTACGACTTCCAGAATACCTGTCCGGTGTGATTTCCACTGCGCTACGGGTGGGGCTATGCCCCCCTCCACTTTCTCGTGTATTTATGTAATTTAATTGTTGTCGGCGCTGCGGTGTGGTAGACAGGTCTCCTTCACCCCGAGAAATAGGACTGGCGGTGGCTATATATATATATATATATATATATATATATATATATATATATATATATATATATATATATATATAATATATATATATATATATATATATATATATATATATATATATATATATATATATATATATAGCCACCGCCAGTCCTATTTCTCGGGGTGAAGGAGACCTGTCTACCACACCGCAGCGCCGACAACAATTAAATTACATAAATACACGAGAAAGTGGAGGGGGGCATAGCCCCACCCGTAGCGCAGTGGAAATCACACCGGACAGGTATTATATATATATATATATATATATATATATATATATATATATATATATAGCCACCGCCAGTCCTATTTCTCGGGGTGAAGGAGACCTGTCTACCACACCGCAGCGCCGACAACAATTAAATTACATAAATACACGAGAAAGTGGAGGGGGGCATAGCCCCACCCGTAGCGCAGTGGAAATCACACCGGACAGGTATTCTGGAAGTCGTAGGTTCGAATGCCACTCTGTGGGCTTGTTGTTCTGTGGTTATCGCACCAGACCGGTATTCTGGAGGTCGTGGGTTCGGATCCCACCTGGCGGGCATTTTTTCTTCACTTTCTTTCTTTCTTTCCAAATTCTTAATCTGTTTCAATGATCCACCACATCCTCCCCTTTGCTTTCCGAGGTTTTCTCGACTGCCAACCCTTATTTCTGTGTTATTTTCAACGAGCCCCTCATTTCCTATTCTGATTCGCTACATGCATAGCGAGGGTCTCGGTTCTGGCAGTCTTGGTGCCAAAGGGAGCTTAAGAGGGTTCAAAGCTGGTCGACCATTCTGGACATGTCGTAGACACTCGAGTCACGACCCGGGGGTTAAAAAAGAAGGTCCCCTTCACCCCGATTAGTCCGAATGGCGCTGGCTACCACCCCCAAGCACAGGAAACAAACATGCGTAACATAAATACCCCAGAAAGTGAATGGGAAAATCGCCCCGCCGGTAGCGTAGTGGTTATCGCACCAGACCGGTATTCTGGAGGTCGTGGGTTCGGATCCCACCTGGCGGGCATTTTTTCTTCACTTTCTTTCTTTCTTTCCAAATTCTTAATCTGTTTCAATGATCCACCACATCCTCCCCTTTGCTTTCCGAGGTTTTCTCGACTGCCAACCCTTATTTCTGTGTTATTTTCAACGAGCCCCTCATTTCCTATCTATATATATATATATATAGTCGTGAAGTGGAGTCCTTAGTTGCTGCAGGAATACGCACAAAGTAGAAGTACGCTCTTCGGAGACTTTATTTCCAACGTTTCGACCTGAGACAGGTCTTCTTCAGGAATCCTGAAGAAGACCTGTCTCAGGTCGAAACGTTGGAAATAAAGTCTCCGAAGAGCGTACTTCTACTTTGTGTATATATATATATATATATATATATATATATATATATATATTTATTATTACGGCAATTACGGAGAAATGTGCAAAAAAAGGCACGCAGTCCTGCTTTTATAGTGTCGTCGAATATCCCACCGCGGCTACGGGCCGCTCTGTGAAGATGTTACAGTTAGCTCCGCTTGGAAGTACGCATAAAGAGTTCAAGATTCTTAATTATAAATATATATATATATATATATATATATATATATATATATATATAGCAGGAAAATATTTCTTGGACACCGGCAAGTCGTAGCAAAAAAAGAAAGACACACGTCGAAAAAAGAAAAAGTTTAACGTTTCGGCCGAGGGACCGGCCTTCGTCATTCTGACGAAGGCCGGTCCCTCGGCCGAAACGTTAAACCTTTTCTTGTTTCGACGTGTGTCTTTCTTTTTTTGCTATATATATATATATATATATATAAATATATATATATATATATATATATCAAAGTTGCAGTCCTTATTGCCAGTGCTGTTTGGCGTTTTAACAGTGTTTTATAGTGCCGAATGAGGTATGATTGCCTTTTTTTATGCAGAAATAAATAATTGAAAATTCAAGCCGAGAAAAAATGCGCCGTTTTTTCCGGAAGCGGGAATCGAACCCACAACCTTCGCATAACGCGTGCGGTGCTCTACCATTGAGCTAGTTCCGCGGCAACTCCTCTCTCGACTATATCGCGGGGTTTTGTATTTACGACGGCTCAGACCCCAGTCAACTAGCGCCGCCCCTCGACCATATATATATATATATATATATATATATATATATATATACAGAATAAGGGTTGGCAGTCAAGAAAACCTCGGGAAGCAACAAAGGGGGGAATGCGGTAGGTCATAGAAACAGATGAATTTTTTTAGTCGGAAAGAAAGTGTTGAGAAAATGCCCTCCTGGTGGGATCCGAACTGACGACCTCCAGAATACCGGTCTGGTGCGATGACCACTACGCTACCACGGGGCTGTTTCCTTACATCTTTCTTGGGTATTTATATTAAGGTGTATTTTTTGGTTTCCTGTACTTGGGGGTGGTAGCCAGCGCCAGACGGACTACTCGGGGTGAAGGGGACCATATGTATATATATTCCTTATGAAGACCTGTCTCAGGTGGAAACGTTGGAAACAAAGTCTCCGAAGAGCGTACTTTTACTATATATATATATATATATATATAAATATATATATATATAGAAATAAGGGTTGGCAGTCGAGAAAACCTCGGAAAGCAAAGGGGAGGATGTGGTAGATCATTGAAACAGATTAAGAATTTGGAAAGAAAGAAAGAAAGTGAAGAAAAAATGCCCGCCAGGTGGGATCCGAACCCACGACCTCCAGAATACCGGTCTGGTGCGATAACCACTACGCTACCGGCGGGGCGATTTTCCCCTTCACTTTCTGGGCTATTTATGTTAGGTATTTTTGTTTCCTGTGCTTGGGGGTGGTGGCCAGCGCCATTCGGATTACTCGGGGTGAAGGGGACCTTCTTTTTAACCCCCGGGTCGTGACTCGAGTGTCTACGACATGTCCAGAGTGGTCGACCAGCTTTGAACCCTCTTAAGCTCCCTATGGCACCAAGACTGCCAGAACAGAGGCCCTCGCTATGCATGTAGCGAATCAGAATAGGAAATGAGGAATAGGAAATACCTCATTTCCTATTCTGATTCGCTACATGCATAGCGAGGGCCTCTGTTCTGGCAGTCTTGGTGCCATAGGGAGCTTAAGAGGGTTCAAAGCTGGTCGACCATTCTGGACATGTCGTAGACACTCGAGTCACGACCCGGGGGTTAAAAAAGAAGGTCCCCTTCACCCCGATTAGTCCGAATGGCGCTGGCTACCACCCCCAAGCACAGGAAACAAACATGCGTAACATAAATACCCCAGAAAGTGAATGGGAAAATCGCCCCGCCGGTAGCGTAGTGGTTATCGCACCAGACCGGTATTCTGGAGGTCGTGGGTTCGGATCCCACCTGGCGGGCATTTTTTCTTCACTTTCTTTCTTTCTTTCCAAATTCTTAATCTGTTTCAATGATCCACCACATCCTCCCCTTTGCTTTCCGAGGTTTTCTCGACTGCCAACCCTTATTTCTGTGTTATTTTCAACGAGCCCCTCATTTCCTATCTATATATATATATATATAGTCGTGAAGTGGAGTCCTTAGTTGCTGCAGGAATACGCACAAAGTAGAAGTACGCTCTTCGGAGACTTTATTTCCAACGTTTCGACCTGAGACAGGTCTTCTTCAGGAATCCTGAAGAAGACCTGTCTCAGGTCGAAACGTTGGAAATAAAGTCTCCGAAGAGCGTACTTCTACTTTGTGTATATATATATATATACATATATATATATATATATATATATATATATATATATATATATATATATATATATATATATTATTACGGCAATTACGGAGAAATGTGCAAAAAAAGGCACGCAGTCCTGCTTTTATAGTGTCGTCGAATATCCCACCGCGGCTACGGGCCGCTCTGTGAAGATGTTACAGTTAGCTCCGCTTGGAAGTACGCATAAAGAGTTCAAGATTCTTAATTATAAATATATATATATATATATATATATATATATATATATAGCAGGAAAATATTTCTTGGACACCGGCAAGTCGTAGCAAAAAAAGAAAGACACACGTCGAAAAAAGAAAAAGTTTAACGTTTCGGCCGAGGGACCGGCCTTCGTCATTCTGACGAAGGCCGGTCCCTCGGCCGAAACGTTAAACCTTTTCTTGTTTCGACGTGTGTCTTTCTTTTTTTGCTATATATATATATATATATATATATATATAAATATATATATATATATATATATATCAAAGTTGCAGTCCTTATTGCCAGTGCTGTTTGGCGTTTTAACAGTGTTTTATAGTGCCGAATGAGGTATGATTGCCTTTTTTTTATGCAGAAATAAATAATTGAAAATTCAAGCCGAGAAAAAATGCGCCGTTTTTTCCGGAAGCGGGAATCGAACCCACAACCTTCGCATAACGCGTGCGGTGCTCTACCATTGAGCTAGTTCCGCGGCAACTCCTCTCTCGACTATATCGCGGGGTTTTGTATTTACGACGGCTCAGACCCCAGTCAACTAGCGCCGCCCCTCGACCATATATATATATATATATATATATATATATATATATATATATATATATATATATATATATATATATATATATATATATATATATATATATATATACAGAATAAGGGTTGGCATTCAAGAAAACCTCGGGAAGCAACAAAGGGGGGAATGCGGTAGGTCATAGAAACAGATGAATTTTTTTAGTCGGAAAGAAAGTGTTGAGAAAATGCCCTCCTGGTGGGATCCGAACTGACGACCTCCAGAATACCGGTCTGGTGCGATGACCACTACGCTACCACGGGGCTGTTTCCTTACATCTTTCTTGGGTATTTATATTAAGGTGTATTTTTTGGTTTCCTGTACTTGGGGGTGGTAGCCAGCGCCAGACGGACTACTCGGGGTGAAGGGGACCATATGTATATATATTCCTTATGAAGACCTGTCTCAGGTGGAAACGTTGGAAACAAAGTCTCCGAAGAGCGTACTTTTACTATATATATATATATATATATATAAATATATATATATATAGAAATAAGGGTTGGCAGTCGAGAAAACCTCGGAAAGCAAAGGGGAGGATGTGGTAGATCATTGAAACAGATTAAGAATTTGGAAAGAAAGAAAGAAAGTGAAGAAAAAATGCCCGCCAGGTGGGATCCGAACCCACGACCTCCAGAATACCGGTCTGGTGCGATAACCACTACGCTACCGGCGGGGCGATTTTCCCCTTCACTTTCTGGGCTATTTATGTTAGGTATTTTTGTTTCCTGTGCTTGGGGGTGGTGGCCAGCGCCATTCGGACTACTCGGGGTGAAGGGGACCTTCTTTTTAACCCCCGGGTCGTGACTCGAGTGTCTACGACATGTCCAGAGTGGTCGACCAGCTTTGAACCCTCTTAAGCTCCCTATGGCACCAAGACTGCCAGAACAGAGGCCCTCGCTATGCATGTAGCGAATCAGAATAGGAAATGAGGAATAGGAAATACCTCATTTCCTATTCTGATTCGCTACATGCATAGCGAGGGCCTCTGTTCTGGCAGTCTTGGTGCCATAGGGAGCTTAAGAGGGTTCAAAGCTGGTCGACCACTCTGGACATGTCGTAGACACTCGAGTCACGACCCGGGGGTTAAAAAGAAGGTCCCCTTCACCCCGAGTAGTCCGAATGGCGCTGGCCACCACCCCCAAGCACAGGAAACAAAAATACCTAACATAAATAGCCCAGAAAGTGAAGGGGAAAATCGCCCCGCCGGTAGCGTAGTGGTTATCGCACCAGACCGGTATTCTGGAGGTCGTGGGTTCGGATCCCACCTGGCGGGCATTTTTTCTTCACTTTCTTTCTTTCTTTCCAAATTCTTAATCTGTTTCAATGATCTACCACATCCTCCCCTTTGCTTTCCGAGGTTTTCTCGACTGCCAACCCTTATTTCTGTGTTATTTTCAACGAGCCCCTCATTTCCTATTCTGATTCGCTATATATATATATATATATATATATATATATATATATATATATATATATATATATATATATATATATATATATATATATATATATATATATATATATATATATATATATATATTCAATCCACGCGCCTGGGCCTGACGGCCTCGCTCTACTTGATAGGAATATTGATGGAGGGTAGTGCGGCCTGAGGGAAAAAAACATTAGTTTTTATATTGTTGCTCCAGCCTTCGTGAACTGTGTGCGAAAGGAATCTTTGCCGAGCGCAATGCAAATACGTTTGCGTTCGCTCGTGTACTTATAGGTGGCTTAAACTTATTCGTCCGTGACGACCTCCAAGCTGGGTCGAAATTCCAACGGCGCTCACTTATTCGCTCGGCATATTCTAAACAGCACGATAAACGCCGCATACTGGAAGTATTACGCTTATTGAATAACCCTTACTCATGCCTCAAAGTGTACCCACGTTCCAACGAAGCATGCGCTCGTTCAGAGACATGCCGTTTAATTTTTTTTCCTGAAGAATTCCCTACGAGCTTTACCTCACAGGGCTGGCTCTAACAAAGAACTATTAAAAGCAAAAAAGATTTCCTATGGCTTTTCGGTGGCAATTACGGATAATTGTGCTAATAATGGCGGATAGTCCTGCTGTGATAGCGTCACCGAATATCCCACCGCGGTTATGGGTAGCTCTGTGAATATGTTACACTTAGCTCGGCTTCCAAGTAGGCATAGAGAGTTCAAGATTCAGGCAGAAATTTCTTGTGGTCAACGATTGAGGGTGAAGTCGCTGTAAGTAGTTATTCGCTTGGTTAGTTAGTTTCTGTATGCCCTGTCATACTACAAGCCCCAAGGGTCTTTAATGTGCACGAAATATCTACACATGGACTTTTCTGTTTTTCGCCTCCTTCGGTAATGCGGCTTCCGCGGCCGGGATTGAACCGGAAGAGCTTTAAATGTTTTAACTTGCGAACATTTGACATATTTGCTTTTTGCGCTTTTGAGAAGACACAACAGAGTCTAAAATCGGGAGTGTGGGAGGGCGTGTGCTCAGAATTTAGAAAATGAGGTATATTCCTTACCAGAAAGCGGTCGCCCCGGTCCCATTATTTGTGGTGTTTGAACATCCAGTGCGAATGCAGCTCCACTTGACCGTTTTCTGGTGTATTCGTCTGACCAGTTTGTTCGTGCGCATAAGTAGTGGTTTTGTATACATATGACATGTGTAAGGCTTAGGACGATTTGCGTCTATCCGGAATACCGTCACCTTCGTCCATTTAACGTGATTCTCACATTTCTGCTTTCACGCTTCTATTGATTAAACTCTGAGGCTCAATAGGGCTTCTAAAACGCAGGACCAAGGACCGAAATGCGTAACTCACCGAGAGGGGTTAATGCATGCGCGTATCGCCGCCTTTTCGGAATTACGTTAAAAAAAAGACGAGGAAGTGGTTAGTCTAGAGTACCCACCTTGTGCAACGTGCTGATCTACTAGTACTGATCTACTGAAAACTTGTACTGATTTACGCTCACTGAGAGGTGCTGTACCAGAGAGAGAGACAAACATTTGTTGTAGTAATGAGCAGGAGAATGTCCTTAGGGCCTCCACCCAGTGAGAGGCATGCTTATTCCAAGGTGCCTTCGAGCTGGCTGGCCGTCCGGGCCCTTTCCACCAGTCGGCGCTGGTCCCAGAGCCCGCAGCTGGTCAACTGCTCCACCCACTGATCATAGGTAGGGTTTGGGATTCGGGATTAGAGTGGGGGTCCGTTGGCACTCCCATACCACGTGGTATAGGGTACCAGCAACAGGGCAGAAGTTACAGGTGGCAGGGTATTGGGTGTTGTACATAGCGTTTTGTAGGGTGTTATAGGGATACGAATTGGTTTGTAGGCGCCTGAAAGTGGTTTTTTCGAGGCGTGTTAATTGTGAATGAGGTGGCGGGAAGTGACGGCGATCGTTTTTTTAGTGTGATAAGATTTCGGTGTATGAAAGGAGTGGGGCTGGTTTTGAGGCAGTTCGGTCGTTGTTTTATCCCTCTGGGGTAACGGCCCGGTGTGAATGAGCACGGGCAGTCGCGTGTGCCGCCTCGTTTCCTCGGAGGTTCTGCTGGCCGGGTGACCAGATGATATTAATTGCCGGTAGTCTTTTTACTATTTTGCACTGATGATTGCATAAGACTATCAACCCAGAAGCCGCTGAAACTATAATAATAATGCAGATAAGATGAGGCTGAACATTGGGCGGGCTGGTACACTTTCAAAAGCACAAACAGGCTAAATAACAATGAAACACAATAAAGAGAGTGGTGAACAGACAACATCGTCGTGTCTATACGCAGTCTCTTGTGTTTTTATGTTTTTGCAGTTTTTTTTTTCAGAAATAACATCAAACCCGGACGGGAAATATTAGTATTAAGACAAGTAATTTATTATTACTCAGAGGAAACATGATATAATGCTGGGGGCGAGCGTTTCCTCTACACTGTTTACGACAGGAACTACACCATTATAAGCCAGTCTTGCCCTACCATCATGATGACCAACCAACATCCGGTAATAAGAATGTACCTGTTGCTTTTCAGTTTTTGCGTCCTGCGTGGGAAACGGAGCGAGAAACGTTCATGTGCTTCGAAGAAGGTGTTGGAAATAATTTCGGAGGCTGGATGCTATTCGATAAACTGCGCGTGTAATCAAGAGAACGAAAAGCTATAAGTAACAGAATGTTAAGAGAACCGAGGGGCTGCGCTTGCCTCGGAACAAGCAACCACAGAGGTTTCGCTTGTGTTTGATCGTTCCTTCACACCATGTACCTTGGTATCTGACCGCTTTCGCTGCTTCCCCGGCTACGCCCTCTACACTTGCCGAGATCACAGGTCTGTCATATAGAGGAGTACGTGAGCGCTGCCTTCCGCTATTGCTCACTCTCTCTTTCTGGGCAAATACAAATGTTCTCCGTTGCAACACACTTCGAAAGCCAGAGCGGTGTAATTCCTAGCGAATGGGGTAATGTTCTATGAATATGAAATGTGATGGATGATGTGGGCACCCCTCGATGCTTGTGGAACGCCGATGTGGTGTGATGATGCACAATTAATAGAACAAAAGGTTTAGCAGGTGAGTTCCCGTTGTGGAAGTGTAATGGTACAAGAAGATAATATGAACGGGTGACGTTCGACAGAATTCAGTTTCCTTGAGCAAGATGAATAAAACTTTTTCTAGAGGCAAGCCCGTAAACCCAGTATTTTGTGTACCGTTTTCTCCAACAAGTATTTATTTATTTATTTTCCTTCTGGCCGGTGAAGCGGTAATAAGAATGCGCTCGGTGCGCCTCACAACGCTCGATCGCGTGTAGGAGTGCGCCTTGTGTTGGACAGTGCGTGTCCTCCGAAATAAATGGAAATGGTTTCGCCACTTCCGCGTCCCTCAATACGCCCTGCTTGCTTCACACTGCCCTCGACGTTCGTAATTCATTTGTTTCGAAACGACGGTTGCTACCACCGCGAGCACATTTTCATCTATAATATTTCGGCGGTTGCAAAATGGAACTACGCCGAGCGTGGGCCTCGTGGATGCATAGTCATTCGCACTTCCGTTCCACAGTGGACGTACCCCAGAAAAATTACAAATGGAGTATTTGGAAACATCAATAGCCAGCGGGTGCAGGAAGCGGTGAACGATTCTGAAGCAGCTGAAACGTTTCTCTTTCATTTGAATGCATGACTATCATGGGCGCCCCTATCCAACCTTCGAATGCATTACGGCACGCGCTCGCGTGTGGTAAGTCGGACTGAACCCGATCGACGTTGAGTACAGTATACTAGCTAGAACTCCGTGTTTTGCGATATAGCCGGGTACACTAATAGCGCTTGAATAACTCCGGCGTTCCAAAGGTTCATTTTTTGAATTGCCAAAAGTGGAACTTTGAGGCTCTCTGTATTGCGCGCATCATTCTGTGTATGATACCCGGTTATGTAGTAACCTGCAGTCACTTGTAGCGCTGAATTTAACAAGAGTACACAGTCGTCGCGTAGTCGTCCAGTGAGGTGTACAAGTGACAACCGAGCAGCACGAGCTCTAGAAACGATTCCGTGCTCCGTTTCTTCGCAAGGCTTGCAGACGTTAGTACTACCTTTAGTTTAAAAACTCATTGGCCTTTAGGAAACCTTTCCTGAAGCGTCAGGGTGAAGAGGTGTGCAAGTGCAGAGGGTAAAAACAGGTTCTGCCTAACAGCAGAAGCTACAGCATGCGCCCCTGTTTGGAAATGGTTCTTATTCAACTTATGCTGCGCGGAGAAACGGGGCCAAATTTATTTCAGCATCATTGTTCTTCGTTGCTGTGATGCCTACACTGTATTTTAACCTTGGCGCCCTCAGTACCCTGAGCTGTTGTTTAAGACAAAAGAAAATGACAGGGAGATGGGGAGTGAAGAACAAAAGACGCAATGGGAATTGTTGCAAGCACAGTCTTCGAAGAACTTCTTGCGACCGCGGACGATGTTAAAAATAAGTGTTTCCCCTATCTGGAGGGAAATTGCAGAGCGTATGTTTCGCCTAGTTAGTTCATATGCGTCCCGCCTAGCTTGAGTTTAGACAGAAGTAAATTGACATTTCTGACTGACTTTTTTCAATAATGTTGTTATTTTCAAGCCCAACTTCAGCTTTTGTTTGCATTTTTTCGTGCATGTATTTTCTAACACATGCGTTCCTTTATTTCGATCGTTTTCTGACGATAGGTGATGGTTTCTCGGAATGCATGGCGATAAAGCTCCCCTGTCACAGTTATCTAAAATAGCTACTCGTCTCTATATAAACTTCCCTCATGAAAATTTTATCTTCGGTTTGTATACAAATCTCTACTGAAGTTTTTTTTTTTGCAAAACAGGAATTTAGCTCTTTCAGGCGTAAAAAAGTGATCATTCCTCGTGGGCTGTTTACATGCTCAAAAAAAGCCGAGCTACGCACAATTTGCGCCCTCTTAATGTAATTCGCAGACCCAGATAAAACACAGGCAGCCATCAGCCAGCGGCTCATCACAGCTTCACTCTTTCTACGGCTGTTGTGTTCTGAACCACGGCGTGCCTTACGACTGAGAGATTGTCAGGCATTGCAAGGCCGAGCACACCCGTAACAGTGACTGCACGTACGTGCAGTTGTCTGACCATAGACGTAACGACTATATATGATCCTCGCCTATGGCGTCCGACAGCGACAATCCGCAGTTGTCGACGCCCACTCTCGTACGGTCGGCAAGGAAACAACAACGACAAAATGGAGTGAAGTGCTGGCCCAGTCTTGTCGTTCTTCTCCATGTTACCTATACAGTGTGACACACAATAAATGTTTTTTTTTCAGAATTATAAGGTTTTGCAAGCCAACCAATTTATTGTCATTATGCGTGTGCTTCTACCGGAGCACGTTTTTCAATGCTGCGTGTCAATAGCCGCCGTTGAGCCACCAATGCAGAGACGTCCCTGTTCATGGACCTGAATGCTGTAGCCGAACAGACCCTCCAATACGGTAATTTCAGCATTGGGTTTGTTTTACATCTGAGTTTATGGGGTTCACTAGGAGAAAATACAACATTGTTTAAAGGGACTCTGCAACACTTCTCTGTCCTTCGCTAAGGAAGCATTTTGAAAGCTACAGTTACCGTTGGACCGGAGCGGCACTACTAGATTAGCTCGGCGCGGAACACCCGCCTTCCGTCTGTTGTTTGCTTTTGTGGGTTTTTTTAAGTGGATATCGAAAGCGTTTATCGCTGGAACTGAAAGAAAACATCCTTCATCGTAGTAATGACGTAATTTGGGCTCTTGGAGAACGCCAGCACAACCGAAGAGATAAAATGTATTTTGACCAACTTTTTAGGTTATCTGTGGCATAGAGAAGTAATTTTTGGCTGAGGACTACTTTATAAGCCCTAGTCTAAGTACTGGATGTGTTTGGGGACTACGTTCTGAAAGCAATTGGGATTAAGAAAGAAAATTGAAAAAGTGTTGCAGGGTCCCTTTAATCTGAAATAATTAGCCTTTGGTAACTCGGTCATTCCAGCAAGAAGTTTTTTAACCGAAAAAAGATAACGAATAAAAAAATTGAAATTTTCCCAACAACATGACATCGGCAGTGGTGCAATACAGGGAACAGTTAAAACACACTTATTAGCGTCTTAACTGTACGTAATCACTGAAGCGGTAGGACCATACGAAGCGAAGCTAGACGCAGTTCCACAGTCGCACTGTAATATTTGTTGCTAGTGGCTTTGGTCCTCTGCTGCAGCCACTCGTCGGTCTGCTTATAATAACTGGAATTATCATTTTCCCTAAAAACTCTTGGCTACAATACGCTCCATGGCTAAATAATTGCTCGGTGTAGCTATCAAACTGATAATGAAAGTAGTGATTGCACCTCGCAGTGTTAAGGGCGGAGTGTTTTTCTAGCGATTGTTTTTGCTGTTTGGTTGCTGAAGTACCTTTGAATAAGTACTTTTGTCATTGTAAAGTACTTTTGGTATTGTTACCATCATAAAATAATGCCCGCCTAACCGTGTAGGCATTTGCAACGAGCGAATGAATTGGTACCACCCAATTATTTATTACGATAACACGCCACACTTCATCAGTAATTCACTCTCCCCTTGTGTACGCACATTTTCCTACTTTTGTAACACTTACGTTGTCCATAACATTCTCAATCCACTGAGATTATAATTAACCAAACGCGCTAATGCATTCCCTTGAAGTTTATACTAGCGAAGCCTGCATCTACAGGGTGATCCAAGTTAAGTCAATAGTTTTTTTTTTAATTAGGCGCCTATATTTACGTGACGACTACCTCGACAGTGAGGTTATGCGCCCAGGGGGACACATAAATATAATGTAATTATTGATTTCGGTGGCTTGATGAACTAAAATTGGTTAATTAACATTTTAGTGGCTACAGTAAACAGGCATGTTTGAATTTTCCTAGCGCATCCGTACTCCGAGATATCAAACTGCAACATTTAATTGCCGTTCCCATGGTTACACATACAAGGCAGCCTGCACCGGCGGAAAGCTCCTCCCTTCTGTGACGTGCCAGCGGTGTATGGTGTTAAGTTCGACAACGGGGTGGAGGCATAGGCAAAAGTGATAACTGGCACCCATTCAGTCTTGGATGGCGTTATCACAGTCTGCAGTACTGGGAAACGCTCTCGAAACACAGAACAAAAGGGAGTAGCTATGCGCCCGTCTTTACTGTATAGCATGCGTAATCATGCGAGCGGCAAAGAAACTTCGCTGTTCCATATCTCGGAGTACCGATGCGCTAGAAGGATTCTGCGAAACGAAACTGCGTAGAAACACGATTGCGTCGAACTTTCCACGTTACTGTAGCCACGAAGAAAGTTTATTAATCAATTTGAGTAATTAGGCCACCTACATCAATATTGGCCTCCTAATTATGTGTCTCCCTGGACGCATAACCTCAATGTAGAGGTAGTCTTCACGTAAATCTAAGCACCTAATTTAGAAAACGAAAACCTTCGACTTAACCTTAATCACCCTGTATAGGCACGTTGCACCGCAAAGAGGCTGCTGTGAGCGCTGCACTTTTCCTATAAAATTGTCTGCAGCGCACGCTAGGGCATTGATAAAGGAGCGGCGATTTCTCGAGCAGTTATCACCCACTGCCTGCAGCATGCCGTGCCAACAATCTACGGGGAGACACTGAGACATAGCGTAAAGAAAGACGGCCGTGATGAATGCTTCGGTTCCTCGCTGCCTTTTTGTATTGGCTTCGATCTGACTGTTCAGCTACAATAGCAGCGACTGACGTACATTCGCCTGCGCCACTTAAGCTGTTCGTTCTTCTCGGCCTTGTTATCATGACGTTACCTTTGATGCCTTCTGTGTGTGGGCGCCCGGGCGTGACTCGGGATAATTGCGGCTGTTGGTGTCTGGAACAGAGCGCCGACACTTTCGTAATATGAAGGCTACGAATCGAGCCCGTGATATGCGTGGCACCGTGGTGGCACCTTTCACAACAGAAATGACCCCCTGAACCACCAGGATATAGAAAACAGCGCTGCTGCTTGCGAGGCAAGCATTAGCGCAGCGTGCCTATAGGACTACAAGTTTTATGGAAATAGAGGGAAGAAAACACGCGTTTATGTGAACAACCAGGCTGTATAGGAATTATCGGTACTTGAAATGAATGGACCAGGGCTTAAGCAAAACACAAAGTTCTGAAATCGCACTCCGGTGCGTTGTAAGTACAATCCCCTGTAGATTGATTGTCCTCTAAACAATTCACTACGAATCCGAAGGCTTTGAACAATATAGTTGTTTCTATCATTTCTCGAACTCCGAAAAATACAAGTGGCAATCATGAACATGATTCCGTGTGGCCGATAAGAAATTACTTCTACGCAGGGCAGTTTCGTTGAAGGCAGCCCAGCGGCAACAGTCTGCGTTCACACATTAAACATCGTAGGTTCAGAACGCCGCGGGAACTAACGCAAAAGAAACGGCTCGCCAGAACTAAGCCAGCATCCTTTCAAACACGCAGGCCAAAGAAAATAGTCAACGGTCAACTGTAAGTAACGGAGCGTCAATGTTGGAGCCCCTTAAGGTTTCCTTGATCCCCTCTTTGTTGTCCACTCGTAAGTGGGTCGCAGGCGGCAAACAACGAAACCTCAAAGGCTTGCAACGGAACGTCATGTTGGATTATGTCACGTACTTTCACTGTGACGAGAAAAAAAACAGCGCTACGTCACAATCTGTAGCTCGTCTTCCTCTTTTGGCTTCAATGCAGTTTGGAGGCAACTTTGGAGTGGGCTGATATTAGTCCCCATCGCTGAACGAGCATCACAGGTCGGAATTACTGCGGTGAAAATTGGTACTTGCTTTTCTGCAGGGTGGCATGACCTTAAAACTCGACATTCTTAAGCCCCCATCAGAGCAAGCTCTGCTGTAATGGACGTTGTTTTGGGGCTCAGCGGGACAGCAGTGTCTGTCCGCGTCCATGGAATTCAGATTTCCACTGTTGACGCGCACATCACAAATCCACTCATGAAAATACCTTTACAATTTTGGAAGTAGGCCCATATGGGGTCCACAGTGAAATAATTGATAGTTGGTGCTGGTAATTAGAAGTTCCTTTCGACGCGGGCTACCGCGGTTACAAGACCTGGAGGGAATTTATTGATTGATTGATTGATTGCAGGGTTTAACGCGCCGACGCAACGCAGGCGATGAGGCGCGCCGTGGTGGAGGGCTCCAGATTAATTTTGACCACCTGGGGATATTTAACGTGCGTCGATATCTCGATCACACGGGCGTTTTTGTTTCGATTTCATCCGCATAGCAACCACCACGGCCGAAAATTAGAGTGAATTCAAGTGGCGCAGGTTGCTTCTGATACAACGGTGGAAGAATGTCTTGTATTTTAAAGGCAAAGCTGGCTCCCAGCGCGTGCGCAGGAAGTCTAGTCGCCAGCCGAAAATGTTCCGAAAGAAACTTTCCCATGACAAATATAGTGGGGTAGAGAGAAGCTCGTAGTCTCTGCTGGAGTACCCTATGTGGATACTGTCTTCGGGAAGCGAAAACCGAATCCATAGGGCCGAGGCTGCATGCTTCCTAGTGACTTTGCGCTGACTTGGAAAAGCAGCGGAGTGCCGGGAGGTACTATGGCAGCATTCTCTCACAAAGTATGCGTAGAGTCGCATGAGAGACCCAACAAAGTAACCTTCTGCCCTACTCGACAGAATGCGATATAGCTTAGCAAAAAATCCCAGATTCTCCAGTAAGAGACAAATGTGTGGTGACCACGTAATGAACCTGGCAACTGTTACGCTGAGAAAATGACTAGAGTCGCAAAGGTTATACAAATACACCCGCCGTTGAAAGCTAATTCCATGGTTCATCAGGCGTGGTGACGGCTGTTGCAACGTATTTACCCTCTGAGATTTGAGATCACGAGTTTCCAAGAAATTTTCAATCGAGTTCATCGTCATCTGTCGATGAACCCGTAACACGTACCTGTTGCAGCCAGAGATCCGAACACTTACATCGCCAGCATACAATGAAATATCGGGAGGGTTTCGTATGCACTTCTCAATACTAATAAAGGTGATATTAAGCAGAATTAAGGTTAAAGATAAGCCTGCGGCCCTATTTCGTCGTCTTTTGTGGACATGCATACAGTTCGTCACAAAAGCATACATGCGGCCTCTGATGCCTGTCAATTTCACCGCAGACTTGATCGTCAATCATTGTATCCAAGAGAGAGAATTCCACAAGCAATGCTACCATACGCAAGATTTACCTGCCGTGATGACTCCGTTGGTAATCCCTTTGTGCTTATGAGAAGGAGCGCGCTGGTTTGATCCCAGCCGTGGGTGCCATATTTTTAATAAAGACGATAAGCGAAAACGCCCGTGTGGCGAGATTTTCGCGCACGTCCAGGACCCCCAGGTGGTCTAAATTAATCTTGATTTGATTGATTGTGGGGTTTAACGCGCCAACGCAACGCAGGCGATGAGGCGCGCCGTAGTGGAGGGCTCCGGATTAATTTTGACCACCTGGAGATCTTTATCGTGCGTCGAAATCTCGTACACACGGGCGTTTTTGCTTTTCGCCTCCATCAGAAAAGCGGCCGCCGCGGCCGGGAATCGAA
The DNA here is from genome assembly GCF_048455015.1 of Haemaphysalis longicornis. Taxonomy (NCBI): domain Eukaryota; kingdom Metazoa; phylum Arthropoda; class Arachnida; order Ixodida; family Ixodidae; genus Haemaphysalis; species Haemaphysalis longicornis. The sequence goes on from NW_027526314.1 coordinate 6,698,639, forward strand.
CCCGCGACCTCGTGCTCAGCAGCGCAACGCCTTAGCCACTGAGCCACTCTAAATTAATCTTTCCAATTCCCTACGCAATGGCTGTAGCGTAGGTGCAGCTTCGGAGCATAAAACCTGAAAATAAGGCAAGACAGGATGTGACTGAAAAGTGGGATAAGGGTTCTGCCGTCACGCAATGTAAAATGTAAAGTGTACACCAAGTTGGGATTTATGCCCGCTTATGACCAATTAGTACTGCGAAAACAACGCATCTTAGACGACAAATAAACCAAAACTATGCACACAAGCGTGAAACTCAGAATATTTATGTAGAAGATAACCGCAGACGTAGATATACATCTGCAGTATCATCGTCGTAGTCATAATCAACAACAATATAAACAACAACCACAGCCCATCGACCTCGAACCAGGCCTGTCCCGCGCCGCTCGAGTCCATTCTTTCCTCGGAAATTCCTTATTCGGTCCCCCCATTGAGTAATTGGCCTCCCCTTTTTTAAACCCATCTCGCGGTGTCCACTCTGTCAGTCTAGTAGTCCGCCGTGTGTCATTTCGCCTAACTATGCGGCCAGCCGAAAGCCACTGCTTTTTATTTATTTCTACTATACTTTGTTCCCTGATCCAGGAAACTCTTTTTCTGTCTCTAAGTGTCATTCCTACCATTATTCGTCCCATGGTCCATTCAGCCGACCAAAATTTGCTTTCAAGTTGTTTAATAAGGCGCCACGTTTCCGCTCCATATGTCAATACAGGTAGGACGCTTTGGTTGTATATTCTCCTTATATGTGATGTAGGTAGCTGAATTTTTATTATTGAGGAGTATTTACGCCTGGGGGGCACGTACGTATACAAGAGAGGTAACTACTCTCACAGGCAACAAAGCCTAAACGACGCATTCCCATTTTTTTTCGCACCGCAATTGAGGTCGTGCTTATGCATGCGTCCTATTCCAACCAATGTATCACCTCACCCCTGATTACCGTGCGCGTGAAATCGTGTATGCATCCTTTGATGAATACGGGACTGTCAGATAACGAGCACATACCTGGCTGAAAACGAAAAGGCCCGAGGTACAAATCTTCTGAGCACCTGGTCACACATCCCTCAGCGGTGATGAGGATGCCCATGCCACTGACGGCGCGCATGTACACCGAGCCATTATCTCCGAGGGACAGGCATTGCCTGCTGCTCCGAAGACGGTACCTAGCTGTGGTTAAGAACGGGGAAAACCTGGCCCACTAGTGCGAAAGCAAAAGAATATTCCCCGCCCCACATCCATAGTTATCTAGACAAGAAGCAACCAGCCTCCGAAGACTACACGCCAACTCCAATCCCCTTTGCACCCTCATCCATGCCATCTATCTCACCCAATACTTTGCCATCTGTAATTTCTGTCCCCTACCCGACACCTTATACCACCAGGTATGGAGTTTCGACAAACCTTAGGCCAATCCGCCAACCATTCTCTCTCATACGAGCCTGCCAAGATCGCATCCTGGTTCCCAGCGCATATTGCAGAGGGCCTGCACTGCCAGCCATGGCCAGGGTATGAAGGACTGGGCACAGTCTCGGCCGTGCGGGCACCCTAACAGCAGCACAAACGTTCGTCAAATAAACATTTACTGCTCCTCCTCCTCTTGGCAAGCTCCCTGAGAATGTAAGGAACCTCCACCATCTGGAAGTGGAACCACAGATGCGCCCGAACTGTTAGCGTAAGTGCTATCAGAGTATTACGGATTGTGACTTGCCGTCTTGTGGCACGAGGAAGCGCCCGCTCTCCGATGTTTTTAAGGTGAGGACCTTTATATTTCCGTTGAGAGAAAATGTAGTGGCGCTGTTGCGACAGAAGCATAAAAACATGCGCAGCACCCAATAAATAAAACACAGCAAAAAGCAGCGCAGGTAAACGGAGAAGAGGAGAGTTTCTATTTGTCGCGGATGGCCTGCTGGCCAGCCGTGCTCGTAGGCTGAGCGAAAGAGCGCTTTTTGCGTGTTGTTCATCTCGATAACACGTCCGCTTAAACCGGTTTGATACCTTTCGGTCGGCTTCAGAGATTGAACACGTTTTAGCGCCCCCACGCAGAGTGCTCGCGACCATTGACCTGGAAAATTAGACACCAAATTGGCAGCCTCGGATAGTTCTATGTGCCGGTAAACATGTAGACACATTAGCCGAAAATACTTCTTAAGGCTTTCGCATTTCTACACGTAATCAGCCTTTAGTGTCTTTGCAGAATTTATCTTTATGAATGACGAGGACTCAAGCATGGAGAAAATTGTGTCGGGATGTGAAAGGAGTTTCGCGGTATGAAGTCTGTATTTACCAAACTGGAAGAACAAGCACTGCGCTGAAACGTTAGTAGCTATTCCCACCGCTCCAGCTGAACCGGGTGAGAAAGGCATGGGTTGATTTCGCAACCAAACACACATGTTACCGAACAGCTTTGTGCCTTTTTTCAGCGGCTACGGTATCGCCTCAAGAGATAAAAAAAGAACCTCAAGTCTTAAAAACCCCATTGTTTGCACAAGAAAAACACCTCCCTTCTCTCGAGGGTACGTGCTTCACGTGCCCTTTCATGCTCTTTTCGCACTTTTTCGGATGTTTTAAATGTTAACGCATAAGCCCACCAAGGAGCGCTTCCGGGCGATTAACGTCATTCTTTCACACTGGGCAAAGGCCGCGCTGCTTAATTACGCGGCGGCCTAAGCAGGCAGCTAATCAGTTTTCCACAGACGCCATAAAAACACATCCCCAGCACGTGTTAAATAAACCGCTTGCCTTAAAGAGCCGGCAACAAGGAGGGTGAAGCTGCATTACCATAAAAAGTTCCCTAGCGTCGGCGAGGGCCCACAAAGTTTAACATTGGAATAAATGTTTGTTGGACGTCAGAGCAGCTTTAAATAATTTCAAAGTAACAAACTTGTTTGCCCTCCAACCTCAAAGGGCGGCGTTAGTAAAATTTACATAGTTTACTTTGGGCGCGTAAGACATATTTATCGCGCTACTTTCACGAAAGGCTTGCAGGGAACGGAGGTGCCTCAGGCTGCCACCTTTCTTTGAGGCCTGTTTACGCCAACATTCTACATTATTTCATCTGGTGGTGCTATGTTATCGCTATGTTTTGATAACGTATCGTTACTTTGAACTGTTAATCACGTAGGGATTTCAACCTAGTTTTATTCCCTTATTTTTCCGTATTCGTTTTTTTAAGCTTTTATAATTATCTAACCATTCAAACCAAAAGCGGATCCAACGCGTAATGTGGGATTGCTAAAGAAGGCTTTTTTGCCTGAGTTCATTTGGTTTGTCTTTTGTCTGCGTTTAGCATTGGTGCAACTTCCATACGCCAACAGTGATGCTCAAATTATTAAGAGTAGAATCTGCAGGGATAGAGGTGAGTACAAATGTAACTGATGCAAGCAACGCAAACTGAAGTACCGACACAGCATAAGCAAAACACCTTCAGCGAAATGCATGAACGCAACCTGCATCCTGCCGATACAAAATCAGGCATACAGCAAACATGAAAGCTCAAGTAGCCTCTCCATAGATCGCAAATGACTATGCAGGAGTAAAGAAGAACAGACAGAAATTTCTTGAAAAAACAAATGTAAAACTAAATATACATAAATAAATAAACTTGAACGGACCTAATGAAGTCAAATACTTTTTTAAATTAAGTTGAATGATCATTGCGTTTTCTACTTGTTTCGGGAAGGTTTTGGCGTTTTTATGAGCTAGCTGCCTTTCCACGTGACTAACAAGGCTCGTTATTTGAACTTCTGCACGCTGATATCTGTAATAGGCTTCCATTCTTTGCGCTGTTGTGGTGGGGTTCACTATGAAGGAGTAAGTTGGATGGGCAATACTTGTTGTGATACCACTTATTTTTGTCTATTTTTTGAAGAAAAAACATTTGGCGGGCTCTATGTGCTGAAGCTACTTCTGGGCTACGAGTAAGGCCATAGAGGGCTAGGGATGAATTTAGAACACCTGTGGACCTTTAAAATGCGCCGAAATCGGGGCACACACTTTCTTATTTTCCACCCTCTTCAGAAAAACGGCCTCCGTTGCCGGGATCGAACCAGCGTGCTCGGGCACGTTTTACAAAAAAGGTCGGTAATAAAGTTGCCTGTCTTCAACGATTGAGGGTTTCAAGCCTTATATGTTTCAACGCCCCTTAAGGCAGCATGGCAGTGAGATGGCTGCAGTGGTCAAGAGGGAGGGAATGTCTGTTCCTCCGTGGAGAAAGAGTCACGATTTGAGGCACCAGATCACTTACTAGGTGTATGTCTTCGTAAAACGCGCCTTCGCCATCTGAAGAAGCGGTGACGATGATGGGATGGTGGAACTTTGTCTTAGCGAGTGGTCTATAGTGACCTAAAGCTCACAGTGCAGATACAAAATGACACAAAGGCACACGAACGCAGCCTAATTAGGCTTCCAAGGGGTCCGAAAGCTACAGCAGCCCACCTTCTAAAGGGGGTGCCTATACTTTAATGCTTAGCTCAACTAACCAGTCGGCAGTCTACAACGCCAAAGGAGGCATAGGGGTGTGGTTAGGCTCTATTTTTTACTACGGTTAATGATGTTAAGATTTATTTTTTAAATATAAGGAAGAAAGAAAGAAAGAAAAACACGCTCCCAGAGTGGGGACCGAACCCACGCCTTTCGATTAGATCTCGAATGCCTTACCAATTCGGCTATCTGGGCGACTGTGTTCTCCTTCACTTTCTGGGCTATTTATATTTACTAGAAGTGTATCTGACGCTTGAAGGTGGTAGCCAGCCCCGGGGGTTGAAAAGAAGGGCCCCTTCTCCCCGTGTAGTCAGAGTGGCGCTGGCTACCATCCTCAAGCGTCAGATACACTTCTAGTAAATATAAATAGCCCAGAAAGTGAAGGAGAACACAGTCGCCCAGATAGCCGACTTGGTAAGGCATCCGAGATCTAATCGAAAGGCGTGGGTTCGGTCCCCCCTCTGGGCGCGTGTTTTTCTTTCTTTCTTTCTTCCTTATATATAAAAATATAACTTAACATCATTAACCGTAGTAAAAAATAGAGCCTAACCACACCCCTATGCCTCCTTTGGCGTTGTAGACTGCCGACCTATGTTTCTGTATTTCCTCAACGAGCCCCTCATTTTCCTTACTATATTATTCTGCGAAAGCCTAGCGAGGGTCTCGGTACTGGCAGCCTTGATGCCTAGGTAGCATAAGAGGGCTTCCCGCCAGTTACCCACTCATGACAGGCTGTAGACGTTTGAGTCACGCCCCGGGGGTTGAAAAGTAGGTCCCCTTCTCCCCGTGTAGTCAGACTGGCGCTGGCTACCACCCTCAAGCGTCAGATACACTTGTAGTAAATATAAATAGCCCAGAAAGTGAAGGAGAACACAGTCGGCCAGATAGACGAATTGGTAAGGCATTCGAGATCTAATCGAAAGGCGTGGGTTCGGTCCCCACTCTGGGCGCGTGTTTTTCTTTCTTTCTTTCTTCCTTATATTTAAAAAATAAATCTTAACATCATTAACCGTAGTAAAAAATAGAGCCTAACCACACCCCTATGTCTCCTTTGGCGTTGTAGACTGCCGACCTATGTTTCTGTATTTCCTCAACGAGCCCCTCATTTTCCTTACTATATTATTCTGCGAAACCCTAGCGAGGGTCTCGGTTCTGGCAGCCTTGATGCCTAGGTAGCATAAGAGGGCTTCCCGCCAGTTACCCACTCATGACAGGCTGTAGACGTTTGAGTCACGCCCCGGGGGTTGAAAAGAAGGTCCCCTTCTCCCCGTGTAGTCAGAGTGGCGCTGGCTACCACCCTCAAGCGTCAGATACACTTATAGTAAATATAAATAGCCCAGAAAGTGAAGGAGAACACAGTCGCCCAGATTGCCGAATTGGTAATGCATTCGAGATCTAATCGAAAGGCGTGGGTTAGGTCCCGACTCTGGGCGCGTGTTTTTCTTTCTTTCTTTCTTCCTTATATTTAAAAAATAAATCTTAACATCATCAACCGTAATAAAAAATAGAGCCTAACCACACCCCTATGCCTCCTTTGGCGTTGTAGACTGCCGACCTATGTTGCTGTATTTCCTCAACGAGCCCCTCATTTTCCTTACTATATTATTCTGCGATATATATATATATATATATATATATATATATATATATATATATATAGATATATATATATATAGTTTCGAAATAAGGGGCTCGTTAGGAAATACAAAAGTGGCGTTGCAGCCTGCCGGCATTTCTTTCTGTATATATATATATATATATATATATATATATATATATATATATATATATATTGTCACGCTTGAAACTGTACAGCGCTAGACTAGTCGCGACCAATCCCCAAGCGGGGTATGCGTCAAGGGGTGGAGCAGAAGAGGAAGTGGAGGACGAACCGCACTCGTACTGACCGCAGGATCGGTGGGCGCCGCCTTCACCGCCTCCTTAATTAAACCCTTTGCACCGTAACAGTTTGTGCTGGAGGTGCGGGGTAACCGTGGAAGGAAGACGGAGCCACTGGAACTTCGCCGAAGCCGCCGAGTCGCCGGTCTCTCCCCGCTGCGTGTACCTCTGACTGGGGCTACAAAAACAGTCCAAGCCATGCCGATGGCCAACTGTCAGCCGTACAGGGAGCCACGTACGTTCTCTGGGAACGAAGCGGACGACGTCGACGAATGGCTCGTGCACTACGACCGGGTGAGCAAGTTTAACCACTGGGATGCGGCCGCCAAGCGGGCAAACATCGAGGTAATCTTGACGGGCACCGCGCTGACGTGGTTTGAAAACCACGAGGCGAAGCTAACCACTTGGGACCGGCTAGTAGAGGATATGAAGAAGCGCTTTGGGGATTCGTTGGCAAAAAAGAAGCTAGCAGAGCAGACGCTACATCAGCGAGCACAAGTGGCTGGGGAGTCTTGCATGACCTACATCGAAGAAGTATTGCAATTGTGCCGGATTGTGAATCCCGCAATGTCCGAGGAAGACCGGGTTGGCCACATTCTTGAGGGTATCGCTGAAGACGTGTATGCTTTCCTCATCAGTAAGGAGAGCTTGGACACAGTAGAAGACGTCATACGTCATTGTCAGGCATTCCCAGCCCTGAAGACCCGTCGCATAGCACCAAAGTTTGGTCGCTTGCCAAACGTCACCACTATAGCCAGCGTAGACGACACCCAGGCCATGGACTTGTCATCGACGATAAGGCAAATAGTTCGGGAAGAACTGCGCGGACATGACGAATCGGTGCATCGCATCAACACTACTTGCGACTGCCATCCGCCATGCGATGCCCTGATGCGACGTGTACCGGTCGGCTACTACACTCCGCGAGATGACGCTCCCCGACGTTCATGGGCCCCTACAGAATTTCATCCGTCCGTGAACACTTCTAGCTTTGACTATCACCGTGTCCACCCTTCCCGGAACTGCGACAACCATCGTTACGCATTTGAACCAGCTGAAACGAATACCTGGTCCTCACCACGCGGTGTGTACTCACGCCGTGATGACGAATATTACGGTGAAGGTCGACGGGCCTACAGACCTCACACACAGCCCACTACGTTCATGCAGCCCGAAAGGATTCGCCGCCCGCAGGCTGCCTGCTACTGGTGTGGGATTCTGGCCCACATTGCAAGGTTTTGCCGTCGTCGTCGCGAAGAGCAAGCACAGAATTCCCGGTATGCTGCTTCAGGACCTAACCATACTGTCGAAAGTCACTGGCCTCAGTTCCCGCTTTCCGCTAACAATTTTCGGACCAGTTCGCAGCTCAATGCTTCTCCGGCCACCTCCGATCGCAGCATAACACCACCCGCTGGACGACAGCGCCGATCCCCATCGCCTGGTCGCCGCGCTGCATCCCCTTCGCCGGGAAACTAGCCGGCGCGACCGATGGAGGTGAGGTCGCCGGACAGCCTTCGATAGATAAACAACCTCTGCCAGTATTTATGATGACAAACAAAGTTCAAGTGCTCGTGGACGGTGTTTCTACAGTGGCTTTAGTTGACACTGGTGCAACGGTTTCAATTATGAGCAATGCGTTTAAAGATCGCCTGGGACGTAAAGTGATGTTCAAGTGGGACAAGGGAACCTCGTTTCGTGGAGTCGGTGGGGAGCTGCTGCACCCTCTTGGTGTGTGTACAGTCAATGTTTGTATCGGAGGACGGACGTTCAAAGCGGAATTCGCAATTCTTGCCAAGTCAACCCATGACGTAATTTTGGGCATCGACTTTTTGAGGGATTGCGGTGCTGCCACTGTCTATTGCGCGACGGGCGAACTTTCTGTTAGCAGCTTATGGTTCTCTGCACTCGATGATGAGCCGCATATCAATGAAAATACTGATAGTCTGCGTGTTTCTAAGGACACAGTTGTACCTGCGTGGTCCCTGGCGATCGTACCAGTGAGTGCTATAAGTGACGCCGGCATATTTGACGCTGTAGTGGAGCCACTCTCCCCGAACTGTGCAAAGAAAGACCTTCTGGTGCCCCGTTATGTTGTATCTGTTGAACGAGGACGTAGCTATGTGTGCGCTATCAACTGTTCTTTGCAGAGCATGGTGTTACCGCAGGATATGAAACTGGCCGAGTACGAGACAAACGACCACATTTCAGTCGCCGCTTTGTGTGCTGGTGAGGCTGCTCCTGCTGACATTATTTTCCCGAACTCGAAGATTCTCAGCATGGTTAATAAGTCGCTCTCCTCGGATGAACCAAACGCGTTGGTCGACATCCTTTCTCGACATGCCTCTGTCTTCGACTTCGCTGCGGATGTCTCTCAGGCGGCACTTCCAGCCTCCCGCACTCGTCACACTATAGATACCGGGTCGGCGCACCCCGTTCGACAGAAACCTTACAGGGTGGCACCATCTGAACGAAAGATAATCTCCGAGCAAGTCACAAAGATGTTACAAAAAGGTGTCATACGTGAGTCGGCCAGCCCATGGGCAGCGCCTGTGATCCTCGTACAAAAGAAAGATGGCACCTGGAGGTTTTGTGTGGACTACCGACGTTTGAACGCCATCACCAAAAAAGACGTCTATCCGCTGCCCAGAATTGATGATGTCATAAATTGCCTGCACTCTGCATCTTATTTTTCATCAATAGATTTAAAATCCGGCTATTGGCAGATCCCCATGGACCCAAACCACCGAGAAAAAACAGCCTTCGTCACTCCGGACGGTCTTTTTGAATTTAACGTGATGCCATTCGGTCTCTGCAATGCACCAGCGACATTTGAACGGTTCATGGACACAATTCTGCGCGGCCTGAAATGGGACATATGTCTGTGCTACCTCGACGACATAGTCGTCTTCGGACGAACTTTTCACGAGCCCAACGCACGACTTGAGACAGTCCTCAGCTGCTTAAAAGGCGCCGGATTGGTGTTGAACTCCAAGAAATGTAATTTTGGTGAGCGTCAAACGCTGGTTTTGGACATCTTGTTGATAAGGATGGCGTGAGACCGGACCCTCAAAAGATCGCCGCTGTTGAGAGATTTAAGCCACCCCAATCAGTGCGAGAGCTCCGTAGCTTCTTGGGGCTTTGTTCATACTTCCGTCGTTTTGTGCCCCGCTTTGCAGATTTGGCGTCTCCCCTCACTAGCCTCTTGCATAAAGATACTGCCTTTACCTGGACCGCCGAGTGTGAAGCTTCGTTCTCCCACCTTAAATATCTCCTCACGTCGGGCCCTATCCTTCGCCACTTTGACACTGGCGCTCCCACCGAAATACATGCGGACGCTAGTGGTGTTGGACTTGGTGCAGTGCTCATCCAGCGGCATAGCAGTGCTGAGCATGTGATCGATTACGCCAGTCGTTGCCTCAGCAAAGCTGAGCGCAATTACACAGTCACCGAGCAAGAATGCCTGGCTGTGATCTTCGCGATCAGCAAATTTCATTCGTATGTGTACGGCCGTCCCTTTACAGTCATCACCGACCACCACGCGCTGTGCTGGTTGACCGGCCTCCGTGACCCTAACAGCCGACTAGCAAGGTGGGCCTTAATGCTCCAAGAGTACGACTTTGATATTGCCTACAAGCGTGGTCGTCGGCACGCAGACGCTGATTGTCTTTCCCGGCTGCCAAATGCGTGCACTGATCGGGAAGAAGACCATTTCAACGACTGTTTGGCAGCTGTAGACACAGAATTCCCCGATGTTGCTACCTTCCGTTCAGAAAAGCAGAAAGACCCAAGCATCCAGCACCCCTTCGCTGCTGCTGCTGATCCTACGGCTCCCCGGCGCTACTCGTTGCATGATGGGCTACTCTACAAGATTAACTACATGCCTAGGGGAGCGCGTTTTCTTCTTGTCGTGCCAAAACCTTTGCGTGCTACAGTTCTACGCACCATGCATGACGATGTTACAGCCGGTCACATGGGTTACGTAAGAACTTTACACCGTACCCAAGAAACATTCTTCTGGCCGAAAATGCGCCGTGAAGTTCAACAATATGTCTCGAGTTGCCTCCGATGTCAGCACTACAAGCGCCCTACGAGCATTCCATCTGGGCTACTCCAACCTATAACACCTTCTTGTTTCCCCTATGACCAAGTCGGCATTGATTTAATCGGACCGTTTCCACGCTCTTCGACTGGTAATCGTTACATCATTGTCTGCGTCGACCACCTGAGGCGTTACGCAGAAACTGCGGCTGTCGCAGCTGCGAAGGCAGACATTGTTTCGACATTCCTGCTCCGGTTCGTCATCCTTAGGCATGGTGCTCCACGCGTGATTATCAGCGACCGTGGACGTCAGTTCGTCGCTGATGTTGTGGAAGACTTGCTGCGTCTTTGTTCAACTCACTTTCGTCACTCGACACCCTATCATCCCGAGACAAACGGCTTGACCGAGCGTACCAACAGGACTCTCACCAACATGATTGCGATGTATGTTGACTCTCGCCACAAAAACTGGGAGGATATTTTGCCGTTCATCACATACGCTTATAACACGTCCCAACATGAGACCACTGGCTACAGCCCGTTCTATTTGCTCTACGCCCGTACACCTCCAAACACCCTGGATACAATATTGCCCTTCTCTTTAGGTCACGACCTATCCGTTTCGCGCACCCTCTGTCTCGCTGAAGAAGCTCGTCGCCTCGCTCGTTTACGTACCCTGGCCTCCCAGGGCCGCTCAAAACGCCTTTACTACAGTCGGCACCATGCTGTTTCGTACGCTAAAGGCGACATGGTATTGTTGTGGACGCCTGTACGCAAACGGGGCCTGTACAGCAAGTTCTTCTCGCATTACATGGGACCATACGTTGTCGTCGATCGGTTGAGCGATGTCACCTACGTTATCTCGCGCGTAACGACACCTGGACGGAGAAGCTGCAAGACTGAACTCGCCCACGTCGCCCGGTTGAAGACATTCCACCCTCGCCTGTGACTTCCTTGTGCCTCGCCCGACGGGCTTCGTCTGCGAAGGGGGAAATGTCACGCTCGAAACTGTACAGCGCTAGACTATTCGCGACCAATCCCCAAGCGGGGTATGCGTCAAGGGGTGGAGCAGAAGAGGAAGTGGAGGACGAACCGCACTCGTACTGACCGCAGGATCGGTGGCCGCCTCCTTCACCGCCTCCTTAATTAAACCCTTTGCACCGTAACAATATATATACTGTAACGAAGAGAATGAGCGGACGCCCCAGAGCAAGTAGAACTAACGCAGCGCTATCCGCCGATGCGGGTATGCGGTGCATCGGTGTAAGAAGACAAGGAAGCAGAAGAACGCTCGGCATCTGGTCTCGCGGAACCCTGCTCTTAGCTCTTGCGTGTGCACGTCTCGACCGTGAATAAATCCTCTCTAAGCGACTACCCAGGCGTCGGCTATCTCCTTTACAATATATATAATATATATATATATATATATATATATATATATATATATATATATATATATATATATATATATATATATATATATATATATATATATATATATATATATATATATATATATATATATATATATATATATATATAGATATATATATATATATAGATATATATATATACATATATATATAGATATATATATATCAAAAAGTAGAGTCCGACGCAAGTCTCAAAAAACAAAAACAAACATGTTTACTAACGTTTCGACTGGTGGTCCAGTCTTCATCGGAGTAACATTTACAGTACACTGCAGAACGCTTTTATAGGGGCGTGTGGAGAGAGGAGGAAGTTGCGCTACAGTGCGCCCTCTTTGAAAGAAATCATACGTCATCATTCAGCAAAACAAGAAAAAACGCAAGACATACACATGAGAGGGAATGCACTGCCCTCCCTCTTTTTTGGGAGAAAAGGTGCGCTACAACGCGCCCTGTTTAAAACTAGTTATTGGCAGCAAAACAAGCAAAACAAGAAGAAACGCAAGACATACACATGAGAGGGAATGCACTGCCCTCCCTCTTTTTTGGGAGAAAAGGTGCGCTACAATGCGCCCTGTTTAAAAGTAGTTATTGGCAAGTGGTACAACAAAGAGAAAAGAAAAATGCAAAGGGGCGTCTAGGAAGGAGGTAAATTGGCGCCTCTCCTCATAGGAATTAACAGAAGAAGCGGGGGCGGGGAAGAGAAAGGAGTAAAGGCGGCAGAACGAGATAAGGAAGTGGGGAACGCGCGTCAGCACGTCATCGCTTTTCGTCTTAGGAATGTGTCAACAGAAGAAGCGGGGTGAAAGCGGCAGAACGAGATAAGGAACTGGGGAGCACGCGTCAGCGCGCCTTCGCTTTTCGTCTTAGGAATGTGTCACGTGAAGCCGGCGCTATGTGGCTAAGCCGGCGCTAAGAGGCTAATTGAGTGAACCTGGAGGGATAAAGCCGGCGCTGGTATGCCTAAAAAGAGGATTGGTCACGCAAGAAGCGAACGGAAGAAAGGCGAGTAATTATTGTGGCAAACATGTCAACGCGCCCACGCCTTCGTTCAGCCCAGAGGATGCGGTTTTGAACTTAAATATGAGATATGATTCGCGAACTTCGCGTGCGTGGTTGCTGTTGAAATTGGATTCAATTATTGTTACCTTCAAATTATTAAATGAATGACCCGGGATTCCGACGTGACGGGACAAAGGAAGGTTAGGAAGAGACTTGGCGTGTGCCCTATGATTGTTGAACCTTAATCTAAAAGCGTTCGCCGTCTGGCCAATATATTGCAGGTGGCAGGTATTGCACTCGAGCAGGTAAACTACGTTGGCGCTGTCACAGTTAAAATTTCCCTTCAGTTTTACAGAGAAGTGCGAGGCGGTGCTAGAGGCGGTTTTTGTTTTCGTCATGTGGGGGCATACCTGACAACGAGGCTTGTTGCAGGGCCCACAACCGGTCACTGGTGAATGGCTGAGCCTCGAAGATGTCAGAATGTCGCGCAGGTTTCTGTTTCGCCTATAGACAACACGTGGTGGTTCGGAAAATATAGATGCTAGTCGAGGACTTTGATTTAATATGTTGTGATGCTTTCGAAGTATGCCAGAAACATTCGGCACAGATGCGGAGTGAGTGAGAACTAGGTTACTTGAAGGGCGTCGGTCGGCTGGCTTCCTCGAGTTAAGGAGTTCATTGCTGCTCAGCGCTCCTGCTCGGCGAATGGAATCGTCAATTAATTGGAGCGGGTACTTTTGTTTGAGCAGATCGTCCTTTAGTCCCTCACAGTTGGAAAGAAAATCTGTTTCCTTGGAGCATATCCGGCGGAAGCGGTGCGCTTGACTGTAGGGTATGCCCGTTTTCCAGTGCTTAATGTGACTACTTTGAAAATGCAAATATTGATGGGAGTCCGTCGGTTTTCGGTAAAGGGTGGTCTCTAATTTGTTCTGCGAGACAGATACCGTCACGTCGAGGAAGTTGATGCTGGTAGCGGAAAACTGGTGTGAGAAAGAAATGTTAGGGTGGACCGCGTTAAACTGGGCTATAAATCTTAGGAGATTGGATTCTCCGTGTGGCCAAATCAGAAAGACATCATCGATGAAGCGCTTGTAAAAAAATGGCTTCAAATCGATGCTTGCAAGAAACTCCTCTATATATATATATATCAACTTTTTTGCTGTCTCAAAATCTTTTTCATCTGTTTCTATGACCGCACATTTAGTCAGGGACTGTCAGTGTTACGCTCCATTCCCTGCTCGCAAGCTCCTTACGCTCCCCGGGGACATTCACCCGACGTCCTACTTCGACTGGGGCCTACCTTTAACGCGGGACATCACCACGCTCACTTTGCCATGGACCTCTCTCGAAGCGTTTGTCTATGCCGACGAGGGACTTTATCTTGGGTAACTACCTGGGTAACTACCACAGAAACTCCCACCATCCAACCCGCCCTCCGTGACGACCCACCCACCCTCACAGGCCAGCACTGATGGAGACAGCAAGAGTGCTCTCGTACAGGTTTGCAATAAAGCACGTATTTCTCTCTCTCTCGATGACCTACCGCATTCTTCCCTTTGCTTTCAGAGGTTTTCTTGACTGCCAACCCTTATCTCTGTCTATATATATATATATATATATATATATATCATTCCTTGATTTCTTGGATTCTCGCTCCCCTTGTAGAAAGAATTCAAGGTTCTTCCTCAACATCGGAAGCAAACACCTTGGTTTACTCCCAGCGTGGCTACCTCCAATGGTAAAGCAGGGAAAAAAAATAGCTTCTACCGCTTGGGAATGTTGCTCCTGTGCGCTTAGCACATGGTCACATCACAAAGCACGGTGATTTTGGGCAGATAATTTCGACCAATTTGGTAAGGTCTGCGCTAGAAGTGTGATTCCGATTATGCGATGATTTGTTTTTCCGAACTAATTCGCTTCCTTCACCCGCTCCTACCCGCCCACGCTACAGCACGTTCCTCCAACTTAAGTTCCACCCCTCTTCCGAACCCCGCTACCGTCTTCGTCATCGCCCCTTCACTTCCTCATCACTCCACGACGCTCTGTCGTCCCCTGTTCCGCATACCCTCCCTCGCACCCTCACACCACCCTAAGCTATGTGTCCTCCGTATTCCCACAGTATATGAGTTGTGCACACCGAAAGAAAACGCCACTTTACGCAGATGTACACTCACTATATTCCATTGCACCCTTCACTATTTCCATCTCGTCGTACCGTGTCCAGCTAAACCAAAGAATTCATTTCCTGCTTTTTTCGACTCCTTGAAACACGTTCCAAACCCCGTATAATGTTCCTTGGCGAAGCGATGCGTTGCAAGGCGATGAGAATCTTCGGGCGTTAGGCATTACATGCCTAGATCCGTTGTTTTTGAACTCAAGTGGACCTATACATTAACCTCCAGTGTGAATTTTAATCTGGCACGCTTCACCGTAGATCCTATATAAACACCGCACAAAGACAAGACCTAGCATCATCGTCATGGCTGTTTGTGCCGGTTGGCCTTGCGCAATAAATCCCGCATCATTGCCATCATTCCGCTCCATCCACCTTTATCACTGCCTTCGCCGAGGTTTCACACAGATGGCTCACCAAGAGGTTAGACGGGCTCCCATATGCCCTAAACCGGGCGAAATTTGCCTATGATACTAGTGGCTTCAAGACAGGCTTTATCTCATTGATGTTCCTTTCCCTCCTTTCGCTTTGCGACGGGATATTTTTCTGCGCATATCACGACTAAGAAAGCGAGAAGCGCGTGCGCGATTGTGTTTACATGCCTTCACTTCGGCCACTTCGCTGCAAGGATTTTTCTTCCGTGCTGAAATCCGAAAGTTTCTGACGGTTAAGATTGGGCGATAGAATCTCACGAAAACAGAGCAATGAAGCGCAGGCACAGCTGCTTGCATGCCACCCTCCTCCCTGAGCGGGAACATCAAGGTTTGCATCTATTGTGCAACCTCTTTGGAATTGAACTTTGCATCCCAACTTTTCGGCGATCTTCGGTAGCAATCGATGAAGCGGCGGCGCGGCGGCTGAAATCCGGAGAAAGTAAAGGACGCACCCGTGCCTTAAAAAGCAGGATTATGGTGCAGAGCGTTGAGCCCTGGAATTCACCGCAATCCCGAACAAAAACACTCCGAAGAAAGCGCTTGCTGTTCTTTTCGTGGTTGACTCCTCTCTTGAATTCACCGCCTGCAGTTCAGAAGGCAAGCAAAAAGACCACTCACAGCGCTTGGTTCATTTAGGAGTCTTACTAAAAGAGGAAACTAAGTGTTAAATAAAAGTATTCAAGTTTTTTCTTTTGCTCCAATTGCCGGTGGAGTGCTTAGGGGATAGGTACACAATTTGATGGGAAACGCATGGCCGGTGTAGTGTTGGAGATATTGCGAAGTTTTATTGGGAAATGTTAAAAATCCGTCGGTTATACTTTGTAAGCCCCGCGTCAGAGAAAATGAAAATTATGCTTCTGTTCTATTCAGCCGTCCTAGAGAAACAAACGTGCTACACCTCTCAAAGTCGTCCGTTTCTGAATCGAACAATTTCAAGATATCATACGCGAAAATTGCGACACTAACGGTAAACTACGTATGCTTGCTTTGTCTCGGCTGTCATGTTTATGGCTTCAGTCATGTCTCGTCAAGGGTAATGCATCTTGACCATTCAATTTCTTTTGAGAATCCTTATTGTCACCGCGTCCTGCGCGCAATGAGGGCACAGTTATTCATTCAGGCAATGAAAACTGTACAGTTCAAGTCACTGCGCGTTTGAACTTACATTTTAGCTCCCGACAAAACTATTTCGAAGTTGGTTCTATTCGCGACATCGCTGAACTCTCACTCCTTCATTGACCACGTCCTCTCGATCGTCGAGCTATTTGCCTCGTCATAATTCCCTTAAATTATTATTAGTACATACCAGGATATACTGAGTTGACGCAATGTGTACGCGCAGAATTCGAACAAAATCATTCGACGTAACGGATAATTTCGTACACAAAACAAGCAATGCATGCCAAAACGTTTTAAAGGAACATTCAAATTCGTCGATAGAAGCAATATTTCGAAATATACGAGTTCAGAATAAAGAAGATCGACGCTATTTACCTCGTTCCTCTCTCTACGGGGGCGTAAGCACATTCAGATAGTCAGGCCCCGCATACCCAATATTGGCCTCAGAATGGAAAAAAGAAAATTCCCCCGCATTTCCCCGAGGGGGAGAATGTGAAAGTGCGAATGCACGGTTGTCGGCCCGCTTGCGGCGCTTGCGCTCGGCCCCCGCAGCCCACCGCCTCGCCGCCTTCTCTTCCATCTCTTCCATCGGGTTTGTAGTATCACGTGTACACCACGCAGTTATCAAGCCGCTATAACGCCGCTGAGTCGCCAACGCACGCCGCTGACGACGTAGTTTGAATGCGTTAAAGATATAAGGCGCGTTACTCACACTGATATCAGCGTGGCGTCCGTGGCTTAGTCGGTAGAGCGTCGCGCTGCGGCCGCAAAGTCCTCGGATCGAAACCTGGTGCCGGATGCTGTTTCTTTTTTAAATATAGAGGAGCACTGCGGACGCCGCCGCCGCCGCCGCCGGCGGTGGATGGTTTGGTGTCGCTTATAAAGTGCATTCGCACTTAAAACACCTCAGCCTATACGGACTGATGAATGCGCATCCCATGTTCGCACGCTGAGAGCCGGGAGGGAGCGAGTGGGAGGCAGCTTGGCTCGGATGGGAGATTCAGGAGTGCTTTGTGCGCTGTTGGCGCACTTCTCTACTCTCCTTCTTTGGACTTGTTTCACAGAAAGCAGGGGTGTGGTGCGATTGCGCATGTTCGCGGAGATGGGTGGGTGGACCTTTCTGTGTGCGACCTTACGCAATGCGCGCAAGGTCGTCGAAGTCATTTGCAGAGCCTTACCATGCCGATTTCCACTGCACATAACTAGAAGCAACTTACCTGCACATATGCGTCCTCACCTGATGCGATAAGGTAGCGATCGATTTAGAAATTGAGGCAGAGATGTTAATTATAGTATTGAGAGCAATCAATTAATCAATCAATCAATCAACCAATAAAAATTAATAATGTGTCCTGTGTAAGTCATATGAGTGTGTGAGTGAGTTAGGGAATAAACTTTACTTTCCGGAGCTAACGGGGACGATGGTGGGGCGCCTGCCCGGTGCCAGGCCTCTAGTCCGAGAAGCCCTGGTCCACAGGCCCTCTCCACCAGGCTAAGCTGGACTGAGAGGTCGATGCTGTCCAACTGACCCGCCTACTGCTCTTCGGTTGGGTGAAGATTTGGGGTAAGAGATGGGGTTTGCTGACACTCCCATACCATGTGGTGCAGGGTGCCAGGTTGGGGACAGAAGTTACATGTAGCGTAGTACAGGGTAAGGTACTATCGGCGTCAAATGAAATGCGAACACGAAAATATGAACCTGAACACACAAATACCGCGATTTCTTTCCATGCAAGCCAAAATGACGCGTGGCTTAGTTAAAAAACAAAGTTGGGAAATGTCGATTTCCAA
The DNA here is from genome assembly GCF_048455015.1 of Haemaphysalis longicornis. Lineage (NCBI taxonomy): Eukaryota > Metazoa > Arthropoda > Arachnida > Ixodida > Ixodidae > Haemaphysalis > Haemaphysalis longicornis. The sequence continues at coordinate 6,717,043 of NW_027526314.1, forward strand.
ATATACCAATAGCGTGCCATTATATGAACCCTACGAACTGTATTTTTCACGTTTGCACGTTTTGGTTCATATTTTCGTGTTCGCGTTTCATTTGACGCCGATAGTACATGGCATGGAGGACAGTGCAGTGGGTATAAAGGTTTAACTAAAAGGCTAAGGATCGACGGTGGTGTAGAGGCGGCAACGGTCTTTGTTCTTGGCGGTATTGAGCGGGGATGTCTCGGTAGGATGTAAGAGGAGTGGGCTTAGGCGTGCGAAGGGACTGCGTGATGCCTGAAAGAAAAAAAACATCAGACGACAAATTAAAACCTCTGTCAAGAGAAAATTGGACGTCAGCCATAGGGCTATAAAAAAGATATTGCAGTTTTCTCAGAAACTTCTGTGTTGAATGAAAATTGCGAACCATTTGACGACTACAGGGCTGAAACCCTTAAGATATGCCTAACGCGAGGTCAGCCCAGTTGGCTTTTTCATTGATCCTGAGCCATGTTTTTGGGGAAGTACCGTATGATCGCAGGTTTCAGTGGATGCCCCCGCCGTGATTGGGCTGTAACATCAGGCCGGGACACACCCGTGTTCGCATCGACCAAAAAAACACGAAATTGAGCATAAATGTACTCTGCTAGTACTCTAATTGGTAATTGTGTAATTATCCCGCCCAGAATAATCCCGTAGGCCTCGGCACATGTTTCTAACAGATGTTTCTAAGTGGAAGACATATTCACGAGGTTCACATTTAGTGAGCTGACGTGGGCGAACAGTGGTGGTGCTTAGGATGCGCGCCCGGCTCGCATTCTAGTTCACGTAGTTTCAATGCGCACCAGGACCCAAATTTACCGAATTGTCTTCTCAAGTCGTCCTTCAATTCTACGCCGGCCATTTTGTCCAACATTTTTCGCCTAAGACGCAGAGTGCCTGAGTTTCAATTTGTCAAGTCAACTACTGCGGTCGTATTCAATAGCGGTCATTTTTTATTTATTGCTCAGTGAAAAAAGAAGGAAAAGCCGCGAAAAGAAATAAGTGTCCGTGGGGTACGTTTTTACTACACCAAATTCCCGTCAAACTTATCGAAGGAAAGAACATAGGGCCGCATATGGGAGTCGATCAGAACTAAAACCTTCGTAGTGGTGCCACATGCTACGTCAACACCTCGGCCTGGGGTCGTTGTTTACAGCTGGCGCCACAGTTTCATCTTGAGCAATGTAGACACACTTTCTGCGAAACAAGACTGGTAGCAGTTATATTTTCTTTTCTCCCACGAAAGCATTTTCAAGTGCGTGTTTAGGCTTAAAGAAAACCAAATTTCTGTTTTGCTTCGAGTAATTTGGAGAGAGAGACGGGGGGAGGTAGGGGGTTCCTTAATGTGAACTGGTGAGGTCAGCCCTGCTCGGCCCTGCTAGTGATAAGGCTTGATACGCCAGATGGGCGATGACAACAATAATGAGCGGTGAACGTTGGACATTGGGAGTACAGCAGGGAGAAGACAACCAAGAAACGTTAAAAACGAAAAAAAAAGACGTCCGGACATAAAAATACAAAAAACCTTTGAGAAGAAAATTCTTAATGTAAACTCTGAATAAAAATACAACGTAAATGGTGCAAAAAAAGAAAAATAAGAAAACCAACCCAAGAAAAAAAACAGACAGACACTACAGCGCGAGAGAGTACATATCTTGAGACAATTGCACTGCCTGTGATCTAAAGAGACTTGTCCAGTTCGGAGAGTCGTAGATACCGAAGCAGAACGTTTGTTCCCATGGTACTATTACCACTCTTGTCCTGGGGCCCAAGAAAATGACAAAGTTCGAGCCTGCCTCCATGACATACACGAGACGGGGAGCTCGCTGCAGTGTTTCGCGCTGCAGCGAATCGAGGGCAGACGCACAACAAGTGATTTAGTATCACGCACGGCGCAACTCGGGTGCAGGGGTGAATCGTCCTAACCTATCCTAAACTTAAATATTCGCGTAAACGCTCCATTCAGGCGCAGTCGGTGCAACACTGCTTCACACCCCTTGTTTGGGCAGCATGGAAAGCGGAAGTCACAGTTCGGATCAATAGCCTGCACAGGTGGATACGTGCGGTGAGGGTCCTGCCACTCCAACGTTTGTGCAGTCCATAAACTCTTGCTGTTGCGAGTGGTAACACGGAATTCACTAGTGTTCAAGACCAGCCATTTTCCGTATAGTTTTCGCCAACACGAATCCAGATTAAGAAAAACAGGCGCCTACTTTTTTTGAGAGCCCGCGGGGCTCATGTCGAACGGGCCGTAAACTTGTCGAGGTTTGTCGCCGTAAAGTTCCGCTCGCGTGTTTTGCCATACATTAAAACGGGAAGTGAAGCCAACCACATCGCCACAAAAGCATCGTTATACTATCTCAAAAGCCTGCTGTGGCTTCTAAAGCCCGCTGCAAGCTGTCGTGCCGCTCAAAGCACCCCGCTCCAACCTTCTCGATACTTTGGGTGAAACCTGTTGCGTTGGTTATAGCGTTGTCTTGTGAGGGCGCCCGTTTGCCTTCACCATTGTGTTGACGTATAGAGTTTGCGAGTTCCTTGAGAGTGTCTTGTTAGCACTACGGAATTCTTTAAAAAGACATTCCTACGCTTTTGCAAACTTTATAAATCTGCAATGATTTCAGAACATAGTCAACAAATACATCGAGTGCTTATGGCAGGAGCTTACAATTTACCTCAGCCAAAAATTACTGCTCTATGCCCATCAGAAAACGTGGAAACCTGCTAAAAACATTTCTCTCTTTCTCGACTTTTTTCGCTCTTGCAACGCTCAAATGACGTCATTACAGCAATGTAGGAGGGGCTATCGGCCACTTTCATTCAGTTGCGGCAATAAACGCATTCGATAGCCACTTTAGAAAAAAAAACACAAGGAAAATCAAAAACGGAAGGCGGAGAGTTCTGCGGCGGGCAGCAAATCACGCAGGGCCGCTGCGTGCTGTTGATAACTATAGCTTTGACAATGCTTCCAGACGCGAATTCCGAAGCGTTTATCGTAAGTTTTGCAGAGCCCCTTTCAGGGGACCCTGCAACACTTTCGATAAACGCTTTCACTCTTCCCTTCGCGCCTGGAACCACTGCGAAAGCTACAGTTATCTCCAGCATGGAGCACCACTGCCTGATTTGTTCGTCGCACCAGATATGCCTTCTATTTCTGCTTTGTTTTTGTGGCTTTATTTTTAAAGTTGCTATCGAAAAGCGTTCATTGCTGCAGCTCAAGGAAAACGGACCAACAGCCGCTAAATGGCCTTAGTGACGGAATTCGGGCGTTCGAAGAACGTCAAAACTAGGAAAGAGAGAAAAATCTTTTAATGAGTTTCAAGTTATCTGATGAGAATAGAGGACTAATTTTTGGCTGAGGAACCTTGCGACCCCCAAATCTAAGTACTGGGTGTTTTGGGTGACTACGTTCTGCAAGCATTTAAGACTTCAAAAAAAAAAGTTGAAAGAAGTGTCCCATGGTCCCTTTAGGACACCATTGCGTTGGGGCAACAAGACACTCTGAGAGAACTCGCAAACTCTATACGTCAACACAACGGTGAACGCAAACGGGCGCCCTCACAAGACAACGCCATAACCAACGCAACAGGTTTTCCCCAAAGTATCAAGAAGGTTGGAGCGGGGTACTCCGCTTAGAGCGGCGCGACGGCTTGCAGCCGGCATCCTTCGCTTGATATTGTCCGTTGGGAAACTAAGAGAACAGATCCATTCCCCGGCACGCTGTCATGCCGCTCCGCCTTGCGGGCACGTTGTTTGAAAGGCACGATTCTGAGTCACGGGAACTGTACTGCGGACCCGCTCGTGAAAACAGTAATATTTTGCTTTTACTGCTGCCTTAATTGACAAATTCAACTAAAACAAATTAATCGTTTATGCGCATGCCATTGCGCATATACACCTCACACCATATTTGACTCTCCGAACCGTTTCATGCGTACCGATAGGGACGAAATATCAAAATTGGAGTGAACGACTCCTCTTCCATTATTCCCCTCATTAGTTACTATTGGGAATGCACTATGCGCCCCATGAAGCAAAGAAAACCGGCGTTGTGTGCAGCTCACGCTACCGAAACCGGTGGGTCGTTTTCAGCGTAAGCTTGTATTTAAATACACAAAAAAGCATTTAAGTTATATAGTAAGATTAGACTTCGTCGAGCTCTAACGCATAAGAAGAAATTGTAGTATTAAGCAGCTTTGAATTTAAATACAACGGTGCGTCTTTGAATTCAATTTACGCCATCGCTTAATCGCCAAAACACATTTATCCTTTATCTGTCCGCACTACCACCGGCAATTATTTTTTCTGTTCAATCCGGTCACTGAAAAGCGATGCAAAATTAGCGCTACTTATTTACTCCTCGGTTGTCTAGTAAACGAGAGCTAAACCATACAGTGCCACGCGGCGAAGCGGTGGGCGTTCTGTTTAACGTCTCTGTTTTCCACTTCAACGCCCTCAGCGTCTTCGGGCGTGTGAACCGAAGCCGTAGCTATTATCCGCGCCGCTCGAGAATATTGCATTAATGACGTGTGTGCTTAACCGAAAATGCAACAAAAGCTACGTAAAGAAAGGCAGAATAGCATCTCACACTACACTTCCCAGAGTCTGTTATTCGCTATCTCTAGCAAAAACCTCCGTAGCGCCCCAATTTATGTAGTCCCACTCAAACAACGCACGTCATGGTTCATGCTACCTCGTGCGTGCCTCGCGGTTAATGCGTTGTGTTCGTAGGCTTGTTTGTTTTTTGCAATACAACCGAGTTGGAAATAGATTCCATAACCTTGTTAATTTTGCGAGAATAAGCGCTTTGTGTGCGGAGCGTGACATCAAAAGCGATGCCTACTACTTCCGGATCCCACCAGGGTCCGCTTGCACAGCCATTGTTGGAGGTGATAATGAGCAGAGGTCGGAGCAGTCAGCTGCATACGGCCGCGGCGTCCGTCGGGATCTAATTAGCCGAATGGCCTCATCCGGGCCCCTTGGGGCGAACAGAAAATTGGCCGTCCCGTGCTACGACGTCTCCGGCGGTGCACGCCCACCTCCGCCCTCTCGGCCAGCGCACTCACTTGCCCCCCTCCCCTTCGTTTTTGAACTCTGCGCGCTGACGTGTCTGCACACGCTCACTACAGCAACACATTGCAGCGAATTCCGCAGGGATAGTAGACAGATTTAGTTGGGCGCGCGCTCCGGACGAGCGTACGCCCCGGCGGGGCGGCTCGCGACTGCGCATGCGCAGTACGCTACATAAACGCCCCGGCGATGCGGTGCTACGCACGCAACGGCTGGGAGCGTGTACGCTCCGGGACCTTGCGGGGCGCTTGCGGGGCGCTGCGGACCTGCTGGGAGGCCCCTTGCTTTCAAAATGGCTGCTGCCTCGGCGATGTCGGCGGCCGGTCGTGGCAGGAGGTTCCCCGACTTGAAACGCGGACCGTCGCGTGTTTTTCTCGTTGGGCGACAACGTTTCAGTTCCGACAGGCATGCAGACAAGAAATGAGCGACCAAGGACAACCTGGATGGCTCCCGAAGCGGGCGGCGGTGTTTGTGTGCGTGTCGCGGCGGTGGAATGCGCGCAGTGTTGGTGCAGATCGGCGGCCTCCATTTAGGGAATGGGCCTTTTCCGGAGCCGAGAAGCGCCCCTAGCGGAGGCGCTCGGAAACGCAACTGGGGGCTGTCGGGGCTGTCGCACGAGGAAGCCCCATATCCGACGCCCGCTGTTTGTGCATGCGAGCCAGTTTCACCAGGGCGTTCAGGTGTCTTTTTGCTTCCCTGAAAGGTATATCTGACGGTAAATGAGTTGAGGATGTTTTCGTTGGACGAATTCAGGACTTTTTATGAGTCTGGTGGTCCCTGGACGTGTGATTTGAGCGATGTGCCGCAACTTGACAAAGACGTAATGGAAGCTCATTTCTCCTCATCGGCGCGACAACAGAAGAAGGGATGGGTGTTCAAGGAAGAGAAGTACATCCGCCGTATTGAAGTTTCCACGCACCACCACTCATCTGGCTGTGATCTATTCGTGCTACGGAGTATTTGCCTTTGTTCGATGAAACCCGGGCATTACAGGCAGTTGGCAGCGCTTAGAGAAGACAGCCCGGGGAGCGTCAGCGTCGTGCAAACTCACTGCAACTGTGTTGCCGGGTATGTACCGCTTTTTCAAATATATACGGTGCGTACGTGTACGTACGTGTTAAAGCGTTGCGTAAACGTTAAGCGTGATGGTAATACGTACGCGAAAGTCGACATTCAGGTATGAGCGTTGAACCTTCTGAATGCAAAGTTAAATAAACTTCGCATTTAGAATATAGACGAGAACTGTTTCCTACTTGTTTTTTTTTTAACATATCTCAACAGCAGCTGAGCGCAAGCGCGCGTATCCTGGCCGCAGCGGGCGTTTTTCTGGCGAAGGCGGAAAACGAAAATGCTTGTTTCCAGATTTTTGGGCACGTTAAGGTCCCTACGTGTAATAACAGTCCCCCGAAACGTCGTGCCGCAAAGCTGATCTGTATAATCGGTGTCTGAAAGACTGAAAATTCGTGTTTCATAGTTTTTGACCAGCCGGTAGAAATATGAGCAACCGTAGTGCGTGTACTGTTGTCGCTGTGCACGGGCGGCAGTTCGAGTAAAATAAAATGATAACCTGAACGGCCACGCTTCAGAAGCGTTCATGTAATCTCTAAGGGAAACAGGCGAGTGCCCCATTTGAGTCTGCAACGTTGTTATGCAAGGGAAGATACATGCCGTCTTAATCCTTGCATCTCATTCACGGAGTGAAAGTAAGGGCTCTTCTGCTTACAACACCTTTTTGCTTTTTTTTTCTTACAGCCTGAGTGAGCGATGCCAGCACGTAGCAGCCCTGCTGTTTGCCGTTCTGCACGTGCAAACGCCGTCAAGCACAAGCTTGCCCTGCAAATGGCTGGCACCTTCGCAAGGTAGGGGCAACTATCTGCACCGTGAAGTCCTTCAACCACTTTCCCAACTTTCTCTGTGTTGTCGCGTAAAGTGCGATGTTGTAGTTGCACGGAGTTCATTAATGTTTAAGATGGGCTGGTTGTTTGTTTTGCTGTGGGTGTAAATGGTGCAAAAAGTTGTAGAGAGAGAAAGGAGGCAACACGTGAAGACCCCTCTGCTTGCCTCACTAGATTTCATTCCGGTAATCAAGTTGTTACATACACTTCATGAAAGCTGTGCTTTTCAAAGCAGCTTTGCTTGCATTTATTCGTATGCAATGGCATGTAGATCATGGTTTAAGATACAGTCCTGACGAAAAAAGGGCCAGGGAGAACACTTTATTTTGAATGGCGAGGAGATTGAAACAGCATAGAAGCACAGCAACGATTTGCATCACACAAAAACATCTAAACAGCTTCGGTGGGGGACAACTTTTCATTCCTTTGCAACAATGTCTCTTTGCAGGTCAAAACCGTTTGCCCCCCCCACCACTGGCAGACATCACTTTCAAGAAACATAAAGTGAACAAGGCAGTAACTGCAAAATCAAAGAGACAGCTGCAACCTGGCCTGCCACCACTGCACCCAGATGGCGTACAGCGGTTCACAACAAACATTGCCAAGGATGCACCACCTCTGCTTTGGAACAGGTACTGCACGGGGAAGCCAGCACCTGTTCGCAATGATAGCGGTATTTCTGATGTGCAAGATCTGCACTCGAAAGAATGTTTGGACATTGTGGACAATCATTTTGAACTTAAGGTCCCACTAACCGCCACAGAAAGGACAAACCTTTGTGAAAGGACAGTGGGTCAGAGCAAGAACCCAGAATGGGTCAAAGAGAGAGTCGGCAGGCTCACAGCTTCCAACTTTAGCAGGGTCCTGAAGTGCGTCAAACCAGAGAGCCTCGTCAAAGATATTTTGTACCCAAAAAAGCACAGCACACTGCATCCTGATGACCCCAGAGTATATGGGCTCAAAAATGAAGCATTAGCTGTGGAAGCCTATGAAAAGCTAATGACGTTTTACGACAAGAGCGTAGCAGTTTACGAAACGGGCTTGCACGTAGATGCAACATTCAGTTTTATTGCCGCCTCGCCTGACCGTTTGGTGCTGGATGGGGATGATGAGGGCATTTTAGAAGTGAAGTGCCCTGCTTCAAAAGCTGGGAAAACAGTTTTTGAGGCATGCGAAGATAAGAATTTTTGCTCGGCGATTGTTGACGGCGAAGTTCAGCTGAAAAGGGACCACCCTTACTTCCTTCAAGTGCAAGGTCAACTTGGAGTGACGAAGAAGCCATGGTGCGACTTCGTCATCTGGACAGATCATCCGGAGCTACAGCATTGTGTGTCACTGCAACGCATATACTTTGAAAAGGCTGTGTGGGACACTACTGTTGGAGGACTTTTGTACTTTTACAAAGCAGCAGTCCTGCCCGAGATCCTGACAAGGCGCATCAGACGGCTGGGATTCCTATACACAACCGGGTCTGGGTATGTTTCATACCAGAAGTTCAAAGAAGGCTTTTACATCATTGATGACGATGAACCGTTGAAAAAAAAGATCAGGAAGTTCAAGTACCGTCTTTGAAGCAAGAACGCCTGTGTATGAGATTTCGGCAGACGTCAAAGATCCCCAGGTGGTCAAAATTAATCCGGAGCCCTCCACTACGGCACGCCTTATTGCCTGCGTTGCATCAGCACGTTAAAACCCTACAATCAATCAATCAACAATGTGTGTCAAAGTATTGCCGAACAAGCTCCTGTTTTTTTTATATTTAGTGTGCTGCTTTTTGCCTTGGGAAGCTGGAACTGATGCAGATCGAGCCAACACTGTCTTTCTTTATTGAGTGAACGAACGTGAATAAATGCATTTAGTCACAAAGGATTGTTGGTATCTGCATGTTTCATTCAGCATGTGTATTTGTTGGGGAGCAGGCTGCTCATGTTCATTGAACAATGTGCTTGTATCCATGACAGTCATTTTGCAATGCAGGTAATGTGCGCTACAGGACACCTCAGCTTGGAGTCATAGAGCTTCCTCATACATTTGTGGCCTAGAAAAATACAATTCCGTACAATTTATGGTATGCAGTCAATGACGAGTTACAGCATGCAGTTGCTGCGCTCATGCAGTACCGTGTACTTGATAAACAGACATCAATACATACACCTTTTGCAAAGTACACTGCTAGTGGCTTTCATGTGCAACCTTTTATTTATGAATTCTCATTGTTCTCGTGCAATAAGCGGTCCCCTGAAGTTGGAGAGGAATGCACAAGTTGTGAAGATGGCATCTGCCAAATCAAGCATATTGATTGGGATGCGTTTGTCCAGAATGTGAAACTCCTTAATTCTTCTTATCACTCTCTCGATGTGAACTCGTGCACTTGCTACGCGCTTCGTCTGTTCGACGTCTTTTCTGCTCATCTGGGCCTCGCCAGGAATACGAAATGGCGGCATGTGTACGGAGACACCTAGAGGCAGCAAGTCGTCGATCTTGAAGCCTTTGTCGACCATAACCGCATCGCCAGGCTCAAGCAGATCTAAAACTGTTGACTGCTGGACAATTGCTCTGTCGCTGGTTGCCCCTCCGTACATGGCTGAAATGAAGCTCACATAGCAGTCTGGTGTCGCCCCCACCAGCCATTTGACTGTGTTGCCATGCTTGTAGGGCGAGTATGTATGCCTCTGCGCAGCATGGCTTGAAGGTTTCTGTATTCGCACCTCAGTTGTGTCTAAAATTATCCGTGTGTTCGGGTACCGCCTAAAATGTGATGACATATTCTGCTGCACCTCTTCAAGTGTAGGGAAGCTTGTTATATTTATCAGCACCCTCTCCAATGCTAATATCCACGAAGAAAATACGCGACTGAACGTGGCCATAGAAATCCCAAATGTTCTGGACATTTCGTTGGTTGCTATCCCTGTTCGAAGCCGGACGAGCACCATAAAAAGCTGCTCCTCAGCAGTGTGAGTCTTTAAATCTGCACACTTCGTCAGTTGCGGGTTGTTTTGAACAACCAATTCAAGAATGTGCTTAAAAACACAAACAGATGGCAGGCCGGTGTAGTAAATCATGTCCTTGGACGACTGCATATTGCTCAGGCACAAGGTTTTTGCCTTAAGCTCGTTGTAGCATTCTTGCCACACCCTGGCATGTTTTTCTGCAGCACTTAATGCAGACTTCAAACCTGAATTCTCCTGCCTTTCTTGTGCTAACAGCGACTCAAGCTGCTCAATGCGCTTTTGAAGGAAATCAGCCTGGCATGCCTTCTCGAGCATTGGAGCTTCCTGGCCATCTTCACTCCTAAAGGCACTTGAGGGCCCGGGCTCGGCTACTGGCTCAAACGTCGAAGGTTCACTCGTACTGGCTCTGCTCCCACCAAGCACATCTCCCTCGGCAACCTCGTCTGGTGTATCTTCAGAAGTCGCTGGTCGCTTGGAGAGGGCCCCAGCTGGTGAGCCTACAAACAAAAATCAGCTCTTAAGTCAGCTGTGCCAAAATCATTGGAAGCACTACAGCAGGCTCAGACTGCTACTCCCAATAATAAAATGAAGGACTAGCAAGCACTGGGACTGCTGATTTGTGCAGTTTTTTCTTACAAATGACCATGTGAGTGCACAGCTGGATCTGGCCCAAACAAGACTGCCAGGCACTCGTTATGAGCAGACCAGACCGTTTAATGTGTTTGGCTCAATGTCGCAGACACTAAGCAGTCTCAATGCGAAAGTGGGGAAGCACAATCACCCGTGTATCAAAAAAAGCAACGCAGTAGTCGCTGTAGAGATGATTGGGTTGCCTCTGCAACAGGACATCTCAAAGAGACCAAGCATCATACCTATGAGCATTAATAGTAACACGAACAGCAAGGAACTCGTGCAAAACAAAAAAGGTTACGACGCGCGCACGAGCTTCGTCTACTTGCATGATTATGCGGGATGCAAGATCGTGCACTGTTTTGCGAATGACGTGCTCGAAAAATCACAAGGCGCTTTCGAGATTCAAAGCACAGCTGCAAGAAAATCGCCGCAGCTGCAAGAAAATCGCCGAAAGTACGAAAAAAAAAAAGTGTTTACTTTTTCTCTTCTGCGCTCTCTCGAAGCGGCCAACCGATCCCGGGCGGCTCGCCTTCTTATGGGCGAAAAGGGATGGCACGTAGTCGGGGTGCGTGACAAAACGCACTGGTTCTCCTGAAAAAAAAAGAAAAGAAACCTTACTGTAGTTCTTCAGATGATCGTTTCATACAATCTTTGAAGAACTTCCTGGTGCTCATATTACAGCGGCATGACGATTACGAGCGCTAGTTCACATTGCAAAGAAAAACGTGTTCGGTTTGGTAATCCAAAGAATAGGCGTCGCAACTTTTTCAATAAGGTCAGCACCTGATATGCGGCTTACCTGTTACGAAGTGCTGGCTGCAGACGCGGGAGTTCGCCGATGGCTGCCATGGCGAACCGTCCACGTTAACTCGACGCATCGCCTGAACCCATTTCTCCCTTCTTGAGGCGTGCAGCGAAGCGGCGGGGAACCGAAAAAATCTAGTTCCAGCACTTGTGTTGCTTGCATTAGTGCACCCGACCGCAGCACAGCGATGAGGCATCACGCGGAGCTCCGGATGGCACGCACAGCGTCAGTACGGCGCGTCCGCGGCACACAGGCTCAGAGAGCTGACGGAGCGACGGAGCCCCCAAAAGTGATGGCGGCGGTGTCCTTCCCGTCACGCACTGCGCGACTGACCGCTGCGCATGCGCAGTGGCATCCTTGGAAAAGGCCCATTCAAGAATTTTCGCCTGCGCCGTCGTCGCGCCCGCGGGTGCGAGCCGAGGACGTTGCGCTACCGTGTGAAACGTGAAGGATTTGTAGTTGGACTCCACGAATAAGAGGAAGTGAGTAATAGGAACGCATCGTGTATCTTATTGAGTTGCTACACCCGGGTGAAGTGTATCACTAAACCGCCGTGCCAGCCTACCCGCTGGTTCATTTTGCGCGTCGCATTAGCGTCGCATGCCATGCTCAGTTGTATTTGTCGCATGGTCCTGCCATATTTCAGAGCTGAATAAAGTGAGTATCCCGAGCACTGAGTGTTGCTTCAAAACTTCGGCGTCGCGCGGTTGAGCAAAACAATCGCGACGGGTGTATCATATTTTTCCCTAATACTGAAGCAAGGTAAGGGGGTATTTTTATCGTACTTGCAAGATTTTTACAATCGAAACCGTCGTTAACGCATTGAAAAAAAAAAAAGAAACGCCGTCCAGCTACATTTTGCCTTGGTTAGCCACGTAAAAAAGTTAAATTTGGGCACTTCGCGTTGGGTTCAACAGGTGGCGCCGCAAGGTTAAATTTGGGTGCTTCGCGTTGGGTTCAACAGGTGGCGCCACAAGCGTTAGCGCACGCTACGAAAAACGCTGTACTAAAACTATCCATGGGCGCGTCGCGACGAGCGTACGCTCCGCTTTACGCCCAGCAATACGCTAACGCCCGGAACGCCCAACTAAATCTGTCTAATGGCACGCCGCGCGCTGCGCTAAGCTTCGCCGCCGCTGCTTCGAACACTTGCCGCACGCGCGCCCTCTCCCGACCGAGTGCGCGGCGGTCGATGTACCAGGGTCTTTGGACGAACGAGGAGTGGAGACCAGCTAGCGGGCGGTATTTCAGCCGAATCTTGCCAGCCGTCCTGCACGTAAGAATGTCGCCGAGTCTCGGCTGTCTTGCTCTCGTTTGGAGCCGACCATTTTCCACTCGGGTCTCACGTGGCGAACGGCCCGCTTTTTACTTTTTTTTGGACGAGAAAATCTTAAGTGAATACCCGGCCTAGTTGGTGCTATTTGGGTTGCTTGGCTTGGTGGCCGTAACACAAACGGCTGATGTTTTCATTAGCGAGGGCCGCGACGACTAAAATGCAGATGGAATACACGGTTCTTTTGGGGAAGGATTCCTGGCCGAATTAGTGCTGTTCGTGCTGGTTTTGCTTGCATTAACGGGTCCAATTTTGAGCGCATTGACGAGATGGGGTACTCACTCTAGTGAGACATTTATTAAATTTACAACGATAAGTCAGAGGGACATTTCGGCTACTCTTGTGGTAATTTGTTGTGTTAATACACTGGGACAAAAAACCTATACGAGATTTAGTGACTGAATCAGAAGTTGACGCCCACACAGGAGTAACCGAAAATACTCGATCATTTGGTAATCTTATTTTCAATGTGGCGAAGTGTTTGCAAAGAGGACTTACATCAATATATATGTTATCGGGGTTATTGTTCTAGAAGTAATAACTTTACCAGAAAGAAAAAAACGGCATGGAGAGAATATCACCATTCTTATAATCAACGGCTGTATATGCTAAGCTTTCGGGGAAATACACTAAAGATGAATGCGCAGCTGTTAATTATACATTACTGATATTGTACTACTGAGAGCCCTTAGCATTAGGTGCCCTTTTGTAATCCTGTTCCCCCTTATGTAATACCCATTTTAAGTGCTCTTCCGAATAATTTCAATGAAAGAAACTTGTCCTGGAAATTCTCAGCCTGGCCTGAGTTCAAGCATGCGTGGGTGAACACATCCGCACAGTCACCTGCCGTAACACAATAGTTAAACCTGTCCTGCATTGCCGATATGGTTGGCTTTGTCGAAAGGCGTTTTTGCTCGCGCAGAACAAAAATGCACAGAACCCTACTTGCTAACAATTTTGCTGTGAAATGTTCACGTCTTTGTGCGCTCTCCTGCAAACTGTATCAAAAGGAGAGAGTATGTGTGAGTGTTACATATGCTATTTGTCACTTATTCATCTGATGCTCGCAAACCTTTCATGTGAGATTTCGTGCTGTTCCACAGTCTCACGGAGCAGTGCCACGTCGTTAAATCTCGGTGTCTACCTTTAGGCCTTTCGCATCGCGCCAACTGCTTGCACCATGGTCTAAACAAGATTGAACAAGCTGCCGTGTGTTCCCAAAAAGATAGAGCTCCACCTGCTTGCATGAGCACGCCCTTTTTGGTGAAACCCGCAGGTTCTGGCGGCGATTTTTTTCTGGAAATCTTATGCCATTCTTCTCGATCAGTTTTTTAAGCCGATTTTAACTCAATGGGTTTTAGAGAAAAACGCTTCTGCCTCCTGTCAATAGAAACAGAGCGTGCGCTAACTACACCGCACTCAGAACATCTATATCCAATTATTACAGGTACATACAGGAACTGATAACGTTTTATACAGCTACGTTAACTATGTAGACTAAGCCAAAAGCTTACATATAGGTATGCACTCACAGGCACTGAGCCGCTGCAAGAATCCCTTGAGCCACAGCATTTTATGAAGAATATGTATAGACGGGCAAGCAGCTTGTTTCGAGAAGGAGCAAACACATGCCTCGTACCTCTAGGGCGGTGCTCTGAGGAGGTCTCATGATTTTTTTGTTTGGTTATATTCTTCTTGTGTGCTCTACTTTTCTGGCGAACCCAGCGGAGGGACAAAAGCTTTACCTCTCATTTTCCCCAATCAAATATATTGCTTTTTAATGAAAGCAAGCCGAGGACTCCTCTAGTCACCGCAACTCCTCTGGGATCAACGCATATTGTGGTCAATTTTTTGTTTCTTGAACGGGGAGGCCGAAAACCTAACAGAGAGCGCACGACAATTCCCGTGAAGCCCGAGCCCCTTTTCACAGGCTCGGGCTGGATTAGTCGAGTAGAAATACCTGTAATGAGTAGCCTTTCGCTTTCGTAAGCAAATGCGTATGCATTTCTTTGCGTTTCGTTGGACAACTAGTTATATACGTTACCGCGTTGTGCTGTACGACATTGCCTGAACGCCACGTCAAAAACAAACACTAACATTGACCTCAGGCTTCCAGCGATCGACTGCAGGGAGCGGTTCTGGGTTGAAGCCTCGACGTTCCACTGGAAGAAGAGCAATTACGAGCTTATGACCGCGGGTGTGGCGCCTTTGGCAGCCGCGTTTCCTTTTTCGATAGCCTCGCAACCGAGGGCCAGCCAACGCGGCGCTCTGCCTCCATTTCGCAAAACGTCCACCTACGTCCTGTCGGCCCCACGAGAGCTGTGCAAACGGCACTCGAACGCTCATGGAGTGCCCAGATTGGGTGTTACCGTGATGCTCACCTGAAGATTTACTCGGCCGGCTTTGCGTCTTGTTGCGCAATGCCCTGCGTGCATGTATACGCTGCAAAGTTCTCGTGTCGTCATAGTTTTCGCGCGAACGACCATTCCTCGAAGCGCCTGGCTGGGCTAAATAAAAGAGATACATATGCTAAGCCGTTTGATCTGACAGCGACAGCTTGCTGTCATATTGTTTCCCATTAGGTATTGCAGCCATTTGCGTGGTCGTTATTTATCGGTGGTATTCGTTGAAAAGTTTAGCTGTCAATTTCTTCGCTTGGCCACACTGGAAACGGCCACAGACATGACCGATGCGCCACGGACGATGTGCTCCGCTTGGGCCACTGCGCCTGCACGCCGAAGAAAAAAAAATGCCGGCCTGCATCGTCTGCTCTATTTCAACCCAATTCTCAACGGTGGTGTCAACAGAGATGTTATCATTCGCAAACACATTGGACTCGAGGCAATACTTTGCGTTCGGTGAGGTAGAGTTTGTTAACGTGCAACACAGTCATATGCTTAGTACGTACAAGTACCGCCATCCCGCGGAGCCCGACTTAACGAGTGACTGCACACTCACACGGTTGCCTCCATGTGCGCCTCGCCAGTGAATACAAGCAATATATTTGTGATCTCAGAAATTCACTGTCCGGTAAAAAAGTACGAATAAACAAAGTATCCTCAATCTTTAACGTTAGTAACGCAAAGGGAATATCCGACAGATCGCAAAAGGAACAACTATTGCCCACCATCGCCCCCCCCCCAAAAAAAAACACGTACTTTGATGAATTACACATAGGGAAAATGTGGCATTTGATTTCGTACGCAGTTTAAATGATGATTTCCATGTTTGTAGGCTCTAGGATATTTATCAATTCCTTAAGTGCCCTATTCTGGCCAAAACTGTCGCCGTCGCTGTTGTAGCTATTATCCTGTCAACAAAAAGGTCGCCACTGTAAAGAGTAATTAAAAATACATGTGTGATCTGATTGGATTTGAACCCGGGTCTGCCCAGTAGCAGCCGAGTGCTCCACCAAGTGGGCTTTTTTCGCACGCTTTTGTTCTGTAATGCATGGGAGGCTTGCCATTAATATAAAATGAAAAAAGAAGGGCCCATCTCCCCGGGAAGGGGACTCGAGCAAATGCGTCGCATCGGGGGTGGGTGTATTGCGTTAACGTTTAGTGTTTCGGGAGTTGGTGGTAGTGAATGCGTTGTATCAGCAGCTTCTTGACGTAGTTTGGATGAGTCAAGGATATAAGGCGCGTTCGTAGCCTTCCATTCTGTGTCGGCTTTGTGGCGCAGTGGGTAGAGCACCATGTACCTTGCGTTCCGCCTGCAGGGTCGTGGGATCGAAACCAGGCGCTGTTAAGTTCGGGCTCCGCATGTAATCAATGTAGGCCGCCGGTGGCTCATATATTGGCGTCGCCTCCACTTGTAGCTACGATCCTGTGTCCCTTTCATATAGCCGCACGGACGCCAGGTTCGGAGCCGCGGAGAGCGTGTTTTGTGCCCGTCCTTTTGTGTGTCAAAGGACGGGGGTGCTTAGCCTGAGTGCCTCTGTCGCGTCGGAGGTGGCTGGGTCATTCGGCATAACAGGCTGACGGGAAGCCAGATTATCGTATCTCTTAGTGTTGAAAGCGCGCGCGGTGTAAGTTTGGAGGATCTTCGACTCCGGCGGCGGCGTTGGTCGTTGACGGGTCAATCGCCTCGGAGACCACCGAGTGGGTTTGAAGCGCGTCTTCCGGTGGGACTGGCGGCAGGCGGCGGCGCCCTTCGTCTGGGAGGGAATTAGCAACCCTCATTGTCCCGCGCGTCGCGGGACAGTGAGGGCGTCGCGGGAGGCGCCGCGCGGAGGGAGGTCAGCCGCGCGAGGACCGCTCCGGGCCCTCGGCTGGGCTTTTGTGCAGATGCCGCCCGCTGAACGTAATATGTGTCCACTTAGGCCACAGATGTCCTGTATTGGCTTGTCGGGTGCTATGGCGTTCGTGGGAAACGCACTACGAGTGTGTAAGAGAGAGCGTTAGGTCACGTGACCACAGGTGGGGACATGTGTGTGATTGGCTGGTTCCTGTGGCCAATCAATGGTTTGTAATAATTGTTTTGAAAGGTTTTTCTCTCTTTCTTGTACGCCCCCTTTTTGGAGGCTGGGTTTTTGTTATCAAAACCGGAGTGTTGTGTTTTCTCGGGGGTCGGTGGAGAGGGGATCTAGTTCAGTATAGATCTCGGCCGAACAGGCTGCTGCTGTCAGAGTGACAATGTGACCGTCACTCTGACCTGATGTAAAGTTGGAGTTTTGTAAATAATGTAAATAAACCTAATATCTAGCAAGGAAGGCAGTCCTCATCCCTCACCCGCTCCAAGCATTGGTCGTCGGTCATCGGAGCGAGTCGAGATCGTCCTCTCGGCTCGCGCATCAAAAGAACATCACTATTTCGTCTCCATCAGTTCGCCAAGAAGATGGAGAGGCGAAATTTAACTGGCGCCTTTAAGTATTATTTTTTTATATAGTGTAGGGGGAGGGGTGCGGACCTGTTGTTGAGAGCGAGGAGGGTAGCGTGATGCGGGAGAGGAGGAGTGGGGGAGAGGGCACACCTGGAACGGCTGTTGCGGACGCCGAGGCACGCCAACGCCGTGTGACATCGTGAGTTAAAGAAATGCTCTGCATTTAAAAGTTAGCAATCATTCAAGAAGAAGAACATCAGTGCAGGGTGCTCGTCCAAACGTGTGCAAGTGGACACACGCGTCGAACATGTGCAGCCCTTCTGCGGGTCACTTTGCACCACATGCATTCTCCACAGGAGGACGCTGGTTCGATTCCCGCACCCGGCGGCCGCTTTTCTGATAGAAGCGAAAACAAAACGCCCGCGTGTACGAGATTTCGGCGCACGTTAAAGATCCCCAGGTGGTCAAAATCAATCCAAAGCCCTCCACTACAGCGCGCCTGATCGCCTGCATTGCGTCGGCACGTTAAACCCTACTATCAATCAATCCATAAATGCTCCGCACCAACGCAGCCTGCTCTCGGAAAACCGACTTCGTATGGACAGGGGTTTCCTCTTGCGTGCCAGCGGTAGAACAAAAGTTGTTGCTGTTGTGGTTCCTTTCTTCGTAGTAAGGCGTTGCGCTACTGAGCACGAGGTCGGGGGTTCGATTCCACTTTTCTGATGGAGGCGAAAAGCAAAAACGCCCGTGCGGACGAGATTTCGGCGCTCGTTACAGATCCCCAGGTCACTACGGCGCGCCTCATCGTCTGCGTTGCTTCGGCGCGTTACACCCTACAATCAATCAATCAATCAATCAATCAATCAATCAATCAATCAATCAATCAATCAATCAATCAATCAATCAATCAATCGATCGATCGATCGATCGATCGATCAATCAATCAATCAATCAATCAATCAATCAATCAATCAATCAATCAATCAATCAATCAATCAATCAATCAATCAATCCTTTCTTCGTACCACATGCACACTTGGGGATCGTCCAGGAACCGCTAGCTTTTAGGGAGAATGTGCCCCCTTCTTAACATTCACAAAACTATAACTCAGAGACGTAAAAGTTGTAGTAGAATAGTGCGCACCGCGCGATACCTGAACGTGCGCACCGCGCGATACCTGAACGTGATGACCGGGTTCTATGCGACTGGTCTGCTCCTAGTCTACTTCTTAGATAGAATAGGTGCACACCAGCCAAGCAGAATCCGGATTCTGAGGAAACTCTGGCGTGTGCCAGTATTTTTGCTAGCATAATTCCTTTGTGAAAGGAAGAAACAAAACTGATGAAGAAGACGCATACACTGGGCCTCCTCGATTTACCAGTCCCGGACGGTCCGCGGGCAGTCTGAGGACTGCGTTCGGACCGGGAGCCCCATAGGAATACATGGGAAAATCGAGCGCCGGATCGCGTCCCGGGCAGTCCGCGGACGATCCGGGACTGATAATCGAGGAGGCCCACTGTTTAGCAGGAAAGAAGCGGGTTAAAGTTATTCGCACTAGAATACAAAGAACGCTCTTAAAAATCGCCGCAGGTGGGCTTCACCACAACACTCAAGAACGACCATTCATCGTGACGAAATATGCAAATTCGGCGAATGACGAGGCTCAGCAGGATGTTTTCACGAGAGGTGGGACAGGCGTGTCCAGTCGATATCTTTAATGCTGGCGAAAATTTTATATACAACTCTTTGTGCACAGGGGAAAAATTTTTCGAAAACAGTTTTGTCTATCTAAAAAGAAAAATTTCTAAAGCCAGGTCGAGTGGCAGGTGCGTCGGACAAGTCGCGTGGAATTCAAATCTTTTACGGCTGTAAAACCAAACTATGGCGGCTATTGCCGCAGTTCTTGGCAAATGATTTGGCAACATATCTATTATTTTCAAGTAAAATTATTTTCATTAAAAAATCACACACTTGACACTTTTTCAAAAATTGCCAAAATGTCGGGCCTGGTTTATTTGCATATAAACAAGCTAGAGGGTTCATTTTTCAAGTATGTTTCCTGATATTTTTCCATTCTTTGTGCCAACTTCGGTTTATGTAGAATAAGTGGTTCATTATAACGAATGCGATGAATTGTAGGTCAGTTGCGTATTTCGGTCTTATTTGAAAACCGAATTAACAAAAAGGCCATCGATTTTTTTCACCCGTTCAAAAAGTGAAGCTAGTTTTGTTCTCTATCGCAAACTTAATAAACATGTTGCACTATTTTGTAGTTTTGTAACTATCGAGCACTAACTTCGACTTTGTAGGAGTACTCCCGGGATATACCACAGCGGTCTGTAGCCACCTTGTGATTGCAATGTAAGGCTGGATGGGGCCGATAGGGCTAAGAAGTCATATAAGTTAAATGCACGTGGCCATGCTTTATTGAAATTAATCTTGAATAAAGTACAAAGTCCTTGAATATGATGTAAAAGCTCTGGCTCTCGAATCCATGATTGGTGGCTTATTCTACTGGTCGTGGCTGATCCCACAATTCTAAACCTGGCTTTTTTAAGACCGATGACCCTAACATGATTTCAGAAATAATTGCATTCTGATAAGACCAACGCATGTGAGTAGTAATAGGGCAGATTATCGTTGTGTTTGCACTATAGACATTTCCTTTGCCAGATAGGGAACTCACACTCGCTTCCAACTGTAGTTCTCGCAACCGCTATACAGCTGTGTCTTCACAGCAATCTTGAGTCCATGACAACTTTAAGTTTTCTGTTGCCCCATACGCTATTCCAAGGGTACTTAGCACGGACGAGGCCATGCAGTCTTAGCAGATAACAGCGCTTTTTATACGAGTCTCGAGCGTAAAATGCATACTTAAAGTTCATCACCCGTCGTTGTGGCGATGTTGGTGCTTCGGTTACTGCCTCATGCACTGCAATCAGACTTTATGTGGTCTTTTTTTTTCATGAAAATATTTTAATGTCTTCTTGCTCTCGCCTGGCGTGCGAGCTCCAACAACGTTGTTTTCATTTGGAGGTAGCTTAGAGCTGACATTTCTTAACTCTGAACATACCTGTTCAGTTTCTCAGCAGCTAAGTGTGCAGAAGCAAACAATTCCTCGTACGCCGACGCGTCTGAAGAATCCTTAATGAGTTCCTTGAAGCAGCAAAACCTGCTCTCGCACACTAAGTCCGTACTTCGGTAGATCGCGACTTCATCTAGGGAGGCGCCGCTTCAACGCGACAGTGGGCAGATCTCACGCTTTGCAGAAGTTCCTTTAAGATACTTTTTTTTTCTCTTTCCCTTGTAGGTAATCGCTGCGAAGCACGCGCGTCTCACTATACTTCCATTGGGCCCTAGTACCGACTAACGAGTCGTTGAATACCCTGAATAGCCGCAGGCAATGATCACGCAGTGACTGTTCGCAGCTGGGAAAGCTTTTTGAGGGTATCTGCTGTTATGTATGACTCCACCTATAATTAGTTATGTCTTGATTTAATGGCTGCTGTTCGTTTTTCCGCGTAAGAAAAGGGTCATTTCTGGATGAAACGAAGCAGATCTAACAGCCACCGCCGTTCAGTACTTCTCGCTTTCCACCGGAACACTTCTTTTTCACCCTTCAAGGTAAAATTACACATGTTAAAGAAGCGCAGACTCGCCGCGGATTCAAAAAGAAAGCAGGCAGATGCCAGCGGTTTCGTCTGTCTAATATTATTTTTTTGTGTACGTGGCAACTCACAAGATGTTCAAGGACCTCCTCCATCTAGTCCATGTCTCGATCTTCAAAAGCAGAACTGCGTTGGCCCACACTCTAAACACATTAGCGTGTTCCTAAAAGTTTAGAGATAATCTTAACATTTCTGTTAATCTGAGTGTGCCTATACCGGCACACACAAAAGCAGTGCGAAGCGCATTAACAGATGCATCCAGAAAATGTGAGTGCGTAGCTTGAGCAATTCACCAGGAAATCATTTGTAGTACGTGTTCAAATGCTGTGGACTTTACTCATCGTTTTTTTCAAGAACTCATGGTCACCACCATCTGACTTTCATGATTTGCTAGCTGTACCGGCCATTTCTAGCCTGATATTGCAGGAAGGCGTCTGCTACAGACCACTGTAGTATGTCCTCGTAATACCGCTACAAGGTCATATTACTCATATTTAGTGTTCTATAGCTATAAAACCACAAAAATGGTTCATTATGTTTTTCAAGCCTGTGATAAAGAACAACATTGGCTTCAACATATGAAACTTTGAAACGAATTGCAGATGGCCTTTCCTTTATATCGGTTTTGAAAGAAGACCAAACTCCGCAACTTACCTACAATGCTCCGAAATTTTCATAATGAACACCTTTTTAAACATAAACTAAAATTGGCACACTGAATTCACAAAAATGGGGAAAATGGACCTCAGAAATTTAACCCAATCTTCTCCAGATGCAGAGACAGAGCCCTACATTTTCCAAGTTTTAAAGCAAAGCTTTTTACTTCTACCCCCCCCCCCCCCAAGGGTTCTTTCGCGACCGTTGGTGTCACCAGAAAACTCCCGCGAACAAATAAAAGAATTTACTGCCACCGACAGGAATCGAACTTGGAACTACTATAGAAACAAAGCGAGAGTCCGTTGTCTTACCGATTTAGCTACGAGCCCACGCGGAGACAGGAAAGACATGCAGGGGGTGACAGACAAGCACGTATAGGGGTTTTCCCCCTGCATTCTCGCTGAATTCCACGTGATAGCCTCACGCGACCTCTGGCGCCAATCTGCGCTCCGCCCGCGGCACGTCTAGCGGCCCTGTGCGCACCTTGCGCCTGTGCTAGGAGTTACAAAAATTAAAGGAAGCTCACACCAACGCCTGACATCTAACTTCTAATACGCAAATGTGCTAAAGCCTGTGGCTTACAGTGTTCACGTAAAAAACCGCAGCTCCTTGTCGTCCGCCCTAACGCCAAACAACACATCAAGGAACACATTCAAATAATCCTTGATGGCCAGGTCATCACTCCAAGGCCCAGCTTCAAGATCCTGGGCCTACATCTCTAGGCCAACACCAAGAGTGACGTATCCTTGCAGCGCCTCAAACACAGCGTCAATCAAATCACACACATGGGAAGGCGAGTTGCAACCAAGAAGCGAGGCCTCAAGGAATCCGATACCTTTCGATTAGTTCAAACTATTGTCCTCTCGAGAATCACTTACGTCAACCGCCTGTCTTCTTCTCGGCAAGGAGGACATAACGATGCTTTGTATAATGATTAGAAAGGCGGTTCAGGCGATCGGTCTTCCCATGAGTGCGTCCACAGACAGAGTGCTTAGCACGGGGCTTCACAACACAGTGGAATAGCTGATAGACGGCCGTCTTTCTATCTAGAAGCTCGAATGAGCAGAACTGCGGCCGGTCGCCGCATCCTTCACCAGACTGGCTGGGCAGCACAGAATGGCGGGCATTACCCGCTTGATGTACTCCCGGACACTTGGCGACAAGAACTAAATATGCTCCCTTTGCTCAGAAATGTCAACCGCTGTCACGAAAGCGTCGCCGATAAGCACGGGCTCAAGCGCTCAACAAAACCCTTGGTTGGGATCATGCAGTTATCTCCCCAGACGCCTCCCAACATCAAGGGCAGCAGTACGCCATCATCGTGGCAACCTCCAGAACCAACCTCCGTGCGTGTGCCTCACTCAAGACCAAAGATATGACGGCAGCAGAAGAGGCAGCCATCGCCTTGGCTCTCACTCAACCAGGGGTTCGAAAGGTAGTCGCTGATTCCCAACAAGCGTACCGGAATTAGCAGTCGGGTCGGGTGTCCCGCCCTGCACGGCGCGTGCTAAAAAATTCCCCCGCATTTCCCCGAGGGGGAGAATGTGAAAGTGCGAATGCACGGTTGTCGGCCCGCTTGCGGCGCTTGCGCTCGGCCCCCGCAGCCCACCGCCTCGCCGCCTTCTCTTCCATCTCTTCCATCGGGTTTGTAGTATCACGTGTACACCACGCAGTTATCAAGCCGCAATAACGCCGCTGAGTCGCCAACGCACGCCGCTGACGACGTAGTTTTAATGCGTTAAAGATATAAGGCGCGTCACTAACACTGATATCACCGTCGCGTCCGTGGCTTGGTCGGTAGAGCGTCGCGCTGCGGCCGCAAAGTCCTCGGATCGAAACCTGGCGCCGGATGCTGTTTCTTTTTCAAATATAGAGGAGCACTGCGGACGCCGACGCCGCCGCCGCCGCCGGCGGTGGATGGTTTGGGGTCGCTTATAAAGTGCATTAAACCACTCCCCAAACGGTTCCATTCAGCTCATCTGGACACCCGCTCACGCTTCCATGGAGCAAGGAATACGCCCACCAACAAGACTGCGCTTTCACCCCCCGTGCTATGGAGCTGCACGAGGACAGTCACCTGCTTGTCTCGTTCAGGGAAATAACCCAGCAATATCGCCTTCAGAAACAGACCCTACCTTCACCTTACCCTGACCTTTTCAGAGAACAACAAACTACCCTTAGGCTCATACAATTCGGCTTCTTCCCACACCCGACGTATCTTCACTTAATGCGCTCCAATAGCTACGACACTGAATGTAATTTTTTCGCAGAAGTAGGAACACTCTGCCACATAATTGGGGTGTGTGACTATAGCCCTGAACACCTTCCTCTCTTTCCGTCAGCTACCCAACAAAAGATATGGGAGATGCTGCTGTCTAGCCCCTCTCTGCCTACCCAGCTTCCGCTGGTGGACAGTGCACAGGCGGCGCGGACTGCATATGGTCTCCAGTGAAGAAGGAATCACTCTCCTGGGCCGCACTCTGGGGAGTTCAGAAATCTGACTAAAAATATTTCCTCATCCTCCTCCTCCTCCTCCTGCTCCTCCTCCTCCTTCGTCTCTGCGATCAATCTCGTCGCCTCCGTCCGCGGCGGCAGAGACGGAGAAGTTAGATCGTCGAACACCGGGATGGAGCTTCCTTTAATTTTATCAAAAAAAGTCTCCAACCAATATAATGGAACTCCACCAATCAGCATTCATGATTTAACTTTACCAAGAATATCCTTATGAAGTAATAAAGGGTGTGGTTAAGTGTATTTCCCTTCTCTCTGGTTTTACTATTTGTAGAGAGACGTGAGTGAATTTAAGTGACGT
This sequence comes from Haemaphysalis longicornis, assembly GCF_048455015.1. Classification (NCBI taxonomy): domain Eukaryota; kingdom Metazoa; phylum Arthropoda; class Arachnida; order Ixodida; family Ixodidae; genus Haemaphysalis; species Haemaphysalis longicornis. The sequence goes on from NW_027526314.1 coordinate 6,741,704, forward strand.
CGCATGGCTAATCGTTGTGGGTGGCGTTTGCAGCTTTGCTTTCAACCACATTCACAGGGTGGACTGGCGCGAATTTTTTTAAGAAGTGTCAAGTTTGTAATTATTAAGAAAAATATTTTACTTGAACGTAATAAATAAGTATGCACACTCATTTGACGGTATGCAACGTCTCCGCGGAAAGCACCCTTCGGGAATAGTTGCAATAGTTTGTATTTTGCAGCGGTCGAAGTTTCGAATTTCGCGCGATTTGTCCAATGCAACTGCCACCCGAGCCGGCTTTGGGATTTTTTTTAGGTAAGCAAATTTCTTTTCCATAAACTAACCTAAGATAGGTTTTCCCGTGTGTAAAAACGGCTATATATAAAATTTGCGCCAAAATTAAGGATTTCGACTGGACACAGCTGTACCATCCATCGTGAAAACACCCAGCCTGCAATTAGAGCAAAATGTTGTCACAGCGCAGATACTGTAAATCTAATCACATGCTCGGCCTCGTCATTCGCCAAATTTGCCCATTTGGTCACGGTGATTAGTTGTTCTGCGGTATTTTGGTGAAGCCTGCCTGAGGCGATTTTTACGAGTGAAACGAAAGCGAGGGAAGAAAAGCAAATGTGATGTAGCAGTAATGAAGTTGTTATTATTGCCAGGCTTTCGCCTTCAAAGCGCGCAAGCAGAGTTAAGTTCCCCAAGAATATTTTTTCCAAGTCATGTCAGCTTTTTGTGATTGCGTAGACACACTTAATATATTGAGCGCCAGTGTGTCAAACCTCTTTTAAATGCAGAGCATTTCAGTAACTCACGATGTCACCCGCGTTGGCGTCCGTAGCCCGCATCGCTCCCCCTACACTATATAAAAAATTCCCCCGCATTTCCCCGAGGGGGAGAATGTGAAAGTGCGAATGCACGGTTGTCGGCCCGCTTGCGGCGCTTGCGCTCGGCCCCCGCAGCCCACCGCCTTCTCTTCCATCTCTTCCATCGGGTTTGTAGTATCACGTGTACACCACGCAGTTATCAAGCCGCTATAACGCCGCTGAGTCGCCAACGCACGCCGCTGACGACGTAGTTTGAATGCGTTAAAGATATAAGGCGCGTCTAACACTGATATCACCGTCGCGTCTGTGGCTTGGTCGGTAGCGCGTCGCGCTGCGGCCCGCAAAGTCCTCGGATCGAAACCTGGCGCCGGATGCTGTTTTTTCTTTAAAGAGCACTGCGGACGCCGCCGCCGACGCCGGCGGTGGATGGTTTGGGGTCGCTTATAAAGAGCATTCGCTCTTAAAAATAATAGGTGCCAGGTTTCGATCCCACGACTCTGCGGGCCGAACGCAAGGTACACGGCGCTCTACCGACTGCTCCACTGTGTCAAACCTCTTTTAAATGCAGAGCATTTCAGTAACTCACGATGTCAACCGCGTGGGCGTCCGTAGCCCACATCGCTCCCCCTACACTATATAAAAAATAATATGCGCCAGGTTTCGATCCCACGACTCTGCGGGCGGAACGCAAGGTACACGGCGCTCTACCGACTGCTCCACTGTGTCAAACCTCTTTTAAATGCAGAGCATTTCAGTAACTCACGATGTCACCCGCGTGGGCGTCCGTAGCCCGCATCGCTCCCCCTACACTATATAAAAAATAACAGGCGCCAGGTTTCGATCCCACGACTCTGCGGGCGGAACGCAAAGTACACGGCGCTCTACCGACTGCTCCACTGTGTCAAACCTCTTTTAAATGCAGAGCATTTCAGTAACTCACGATGTCACCCGCGTGGGCGTCCGTAGCCCGCATCGCTCCCCCTACACTATATAAAAAATAATAGGCGCCAGGTTTCGATCCCACGACTCTGCGGGCGGAACGCAAGGTACACGGCGCTCTACCGACTGCTCCACTGTGTCAAACCTCTTTTAAATGCAGAGCATTTCAGTAACTCACGATGTCACCCGCGTGGGCGTCCGTAGCCCGCATCGCTCCCCCAACGCTATATAAAAATAATAGGCGCCAGGTTTCGATCCCACGACTCTGCGGGCGGAACGCAAGGTACACGGCGCTCTACCGACTGCTCCACAAAGCCTACACAGAATGGAAGGTTACGCACGCGCCTTATATCCTTGACTCATTCAACCGTCTGCCACAGGTGCGCCCTCTCCCCCGCGTCCTCCTCGCCTTCTCTCTGCTCGTAACACCCTCTCTCGCCGCGTTCGGTTCGGGCGCACAACAAGTGGGGACGTGCGCAACACCCTCTCTCGCCGCGTTGTGTTCGCATCACGCGTTCGTGTGGTGGCGCGATTTCGGCGCTATAACACTCTCTCGCGAAGGGCATTGGATTGGATTCGATTGGCTTGGCTTGGCTTGGCTTGGCTTGGATTGGATTGGATTTGGATTGGGTTGGATTAAAGTGGATTGTGTTGGATTGTGTTGCGTCATAGCCGCGCCATGTTGCGTCATAGCCGCTCCACGTTGCGTAATAGCCGCGGCAGGGGGTTCACGGCACGTTTCACGTTTCACCATCGACTTCATCGACATTGTCTACGCTGGAAGACAACAATTACAACAACAACAACCAATACGTAATCCATAAGACTTGCAGGCGCGCCCCCCGCGGAAATGCTCTGCATTTGATCGTGCCCCTCGCGAGGGGGATGTTTTTTCGAGCAACAATTCAAACTCAGGCTTCGCTTCTTCCTGCTCGAGTTGAATTTTTTTTTCTCAGTCTTGTTATCCAGCGCCTCGTAGGCTTGATGTTACCTTCTGCCATGCCCAACACCTCCTAGCTGGAATTGATTTAGCCCCGGGGTGTGCGGCTTAGGAAGGTGCATAATATCGGTTTGCACTTGTCTTCGCTCCCTGTTGTCAAGAACAGCTGCGGTTCCCCGAGGGCGCGTCTGAAATTGACTTCTGAGTGCGTCGCCGCGATGCTTGCTTTCTGTGCCCTCTCCGGGTGGCACCCGCCCTAAAGGATAGATGCGTCCTGCTGGCAACCTGAGGTGCTTATTTAACAGCAGAGCTGTTGTAGCTGGCCGAAATGTGTGGAGCGTTAAGGGTAACTCGTTAAAAAAAAAACGTGCTCACCCACGATATACACGCCTTGTGTGCGGCAAGATTGGACTGCAGAGATCAGTCAATCTGAAGAAATGATTTTGAGCCGTACAGATAAGCGTGAGTTACAAAGAAACTGGGGAAACGAACAAAGTCGCGCGAGGCTTGAACGGTAGTGACTCTGCAGCATTTCTTTCCACGTGAGCACTGAAGGACATACCACCCCGCATTTGTAGAGGTTAGAAATTGTTTATTTTCATGTTCCGTCGTCGCTTTGCACTATGCTAGTAGTAGTCATCGTCATATTCATCGATATCGTCGTGGTCACCGTGGCAACCGTTGCACCGAGTGGACAAGCATTCTCGCCATTGTAGACTTCCACCAGTTCCTGCTCATCAAATCCATGGAGCGGGACCTGCAAGTTGTCTCGGTAAGGCTTTGCACCCTCGTAGTCCGGGAACACAGCGAGGTCGCCGCTAGGCACCTGATCACGAGCGCGGCATTTTCTTGGTATTTTTAACGAGTTACCCTTAACGCTCCACACGTTTCGGCCAGCTACAACAGCTCTGCTGTTAAATAAGCACGTCAGGTTGCCAGCAGGACGCATCTATCCTTTAGGGCGGGTGCCACCCGGAGAGGGCACAGAAAGCAAGCATCGCGGCGACGCACTCAGAAGTCAATTCCAGACGCGCCCTCGGGGAACCGCAGCTGCTTCTTGACAACAGGGAGCGAAGACAAGTGCAAACCGATATTATGCACCTTCCTAAGTCGCACACCCCGGGGCTAAATCAATTCCAGCTAGGAGGTGTTGGGAATGGCTGAAGGTAACATAAAGCCTACGAGGCGCTGGATAAGAAAACTGAGAAAAAAATTCAACTTGAGCAGGAAGAAGGGAAGCCTGAGTTTGAATTGTTGCTCGAAAAAACATCCCCATCGCGAGGGGCACGATCAAATGCAGAGCATTTCCGCGGGGGGCGCGCCTACAAGTCTTATGGATTACGTATTGGTTGTTGTTGTTGTAATTGTTCTCTTCCAGCGTAGACATTGTCGATGAAGTCGATGGTGAAACGTGAAACGTGCCGTGAACCCCCTGCCACGGCTATTACGCAACATGGAGCGGCTATGACGTAACGTGGCGCGGCTATGACGCAACACAATCCAACACAATCCACTTTAATCCAACCCAATCCAAATCCAAGCCAAGCCACGCCAAGCCAATCCAATCGAATCCAATCCAATGCCCTTCGCGAGAGAGTGTTATAGCGCCGAAATCGCGGCACCACACGAACGCGTGATGCGAACACAACGCGGCGAGAGAGGGCCGTTGCGCACGTCCCCACTTGTTGATTGATTGTAGGGTTTAACGCGCCAACGCAACGCAGGCGATGAGGCGCGCCGTAGTGGAGGGCTCCGGATTAATTTTGACCACCTGGGGATCTTTAACGTGCGCCGAAATCTCGTACACACGGGCGTTTTTGCTTTTCGCCTCCATCAGAAACGTCCCCACTTGTTGTGCGCCCGAACCGAACGCGGCGAGAGAGGGTGTTGAGAGCAGAGAGAAGGCGAGGAGGACGCGGGGGAGAGGGCGCACCTGTGGCCGACGGTTGAATGAGTCAAGGATATAAGGCGCGTGCGTAACCTTCCATTCTGTGTCGGCTTTGTGGAGCAGTAGGTAGAGCGCCGTGTACCTTGCTTCCGCCCGCAGAGTCGTGGGGTCGAAACCTGGCGCCTATTATTTTTATATAGTGTAGGGGGAGCGATGCGGACTACGGACGCCAACGCGGGTGACACCGTGAGTTACTGAAATGCTCTGCATTTAAAATACCAAAAAAATGCCGCGCTCGTGACCAGGTGCCTAGCGGCGACCTCGCTGTGTTCCTGGACTACGAGGGTGCAAAGCCTTACCGAGACAACTTGCAGGTCCCGCTCCATGGATTTCATGAGCAGGAACTGGTGGAAGTCTACAATGGCGCGAATGCTTGTCCACTCGGTGCAATGGTTGCCACGGTGACCACGACGATATCGATGAATATGACGATGACTACTACTAGCATAGTGCAAAGCGACGACGGAACATGAAAATAAACAATTTCTAACCTCTACAAATGCGTGGTGATATGTCCTTCAGTGCTCACGTGGAAAGAAATGCTGCAGAGTCACTACCGTTCAAGCCTCGCGCGACTTTGTTCGTTTCCCCAGTTTCTTTGTAACTCGCGCTTATCTGTACGGCTCAAAATCATTTCTTCAGATTGACTGATCTCTGCAGTCCAATCTTGCCGCACACAGGGCGTGTATATCGTGGGTGAGCACGTTTTTTTTATATTGCGAGAGCGTTAAGTACTCAATCAAGCGACAATGCGTAGTCCAGTGTCGGGGTAACCTAATTATTGCTCGAAAAATGACCAAAAGCGCGAATGAAACAAATACGAAAAAAGAAAATAGAGCTTCGACGTGGTAAAAACCGCACTACACAGGGACATAAGAAGACACAGTGACACGGGACTAGCACTAGCCGGTCCTGTGTCACTGTCCGTCGCTTGTCACAGCCATTTTGTGTCCGTGCCCGTGTACGTTGACGAGGCATCCCAGAGCTCTTCGTATAGCCTGGATACAATGCGTTGTTGAAAATAAACACATTACAGCAGAATCCTCAAAACAGCGCGAGAAACTCAGGCAAGAGTCAGCGTTGCGTTGGACGCATTCACCCCGCCATAGTGACACGGTGCGCACTTTAGCATGCAGCGATGCAGTGGCGCCAACTCCGCACTACACGCCATGCTTATGTGGTCACCAAACCCTTGCAAACACATCAAGCAAAACATTATGATCCATGCCGCTCTGTGAACGTGGATGACAAGCAAGCTGAGGTGACAAAGATCAAGCAGAAGGAGTGGGGCTGCCACTAGCCCATCCCCGCTGTCATTCAATTTCGTTAATTGTTTGTAATCGAGGGGCAGACAAATCCGTTCGTAGTGGAGAATCGGGGGAGGGCACCCTTAAGCCGAGAGTCTAGATGCTCCGCATACTCTTATATTTTCGACGTCCCCAGCGTTCCCAAATCCGAACAATACTCCCATTACCCAAGACAAGACAAAATAAGTACAAGGAAAATACAGAACGGCGTCTTTCTCGTTTCCTCTTCCCTGCTCGTCCAGCATTGTTTGAAGTTTCTGCCCCGTGGACGCCTCCTTCGGCATCAGCCGCCTATAATCAAGCACGCATGCAAACAAAAACAGAGGCACTACCATAAACGTCTCGTGCTTCACAGGCTCATGCGAACTGTTGCCTTTTCCACAAGTTGTTTTTTGAGGCAGCAGAATAGGAGTGGACGGTACCCTACACCATAAAAAGCTTCGATGTAAATGAACTGAGCGCACGTCCCCTTCCGCAATCTCCTTTACTTTTTCACGGGCCCCAGAATGCTCTCGAGCCTGAATCCTTTTTATCAGGAACATGCACCCCATATCCATGGTCTCGTATACATACTTAAAATGGCTTGTAAGCGGTGCTAGTCATCATGACCTAAGAAGTATATTTGTATTAAACCTGCAGCGGAAAATGCTTCGGTCCTCACTGGAGTTACGAGATCGCGCCTTTCTTACCAAACGGAAGGATTTGAGCAGATGAATTTGCGCCCATACGTTTCGTGAACTCGTGTTGATTTTTGAAAACTGAATCGATACGAATTCTGAATCCATCGGATTCCGTTTGTGTTGTGAGTCCATTTTGTGTTCTGAGCCCGAGTGAGTTCAGAGTCTATTTTGAGTTCTGAGCCCGAGTGAGTTTTGAGTCCCTTTTGAGTTCTGAGCCCGAATGAGTTCTGAACCCGGGAGAATTCTGGGATTTGCCCTCACTGTGAGTTTGAGTTTCACAGTGAGGGCAAATCTTGCGCCCAGCTAATCTCTTTCCGGCAAGAGCTTCATCGTTTACTGTTAATTCTTCGATACATCCACTACTTGTACTTTTGCCAGTCAGAGCGTTCACTACCTCCCAGATTTTGCGTTGGTTATCGTAGATCCTTTCAAAGGTCTTTTGATAATAATCTTTCTTTGCCATTTTCAGGTCCGACGTCAGCGTATTTCCGTATTTTTTGTACTTCAAAAATGCTGGAGGTTGTCGTGAACGTACAAAGTCATGAAATAACTTATTTTTAGATTTAATCCTCTCGTAAAGACTAGTCGTTATCCATGGCTTTCGGCAACTTTTAATGATCCGGTGGGAGAGCCTCTGTAAGGGGAAAGCTGCATTGTAGTTTGTACGAAAGAACCCGAGAAACATACCATATGCATCATCAGGATCGGTTTGGTTATAAACGCAGCTCCAGTCATGCGCTTCTACTAATCTATAAAAGTGTTCCTGGGCCTCGGTATTCTTTTTGCGTCCAAGGCGGGTCTGAGTTCGGACTTTACTTTGATGAGGTGCTGACGGAAGAACACAGAATACCGGAAAGTGGTCACTTAACTCATACGAAATTATTCCGCTTGTAATGTTATCCGAGCTTATATTTGTTGCATAAATATCAAGGAGAGTGCCACTAAGATTGGAGAACCTAGTAGGTAAAGTTATATGATTTGTAAACGCATAAGCTGAGAGAACTGTCCGAAATTCTTGGCTGTACGGGTCACCCGATTTGATATCGATATTTATGTCGCCAATAATCATGTAGAGAGCATTGCAGAAAGCGACCGATGCTAGCGTTTTGTCTAAAAACTAGAGTAACTTGGTTTTATGTCCGTGCGGTGGTCTGTACACCAGACTGATTGCGGTCTTTCTGAAACGCATCGTCAAGATTTCAATGTCTTCGTTGATCAGAGAAAAAGTTCCTACTAATTCATAGTTTAGAGTATCTTTAAAATAAATTTACGAGCCGTCCACCTTTCCTTTTTCGTCGACAGAGAAGTTCGAAAGGGTAGCCCAGAAAATAAGGTGCATCGGCTTTATCCCTAATCCAGGTTTCAGAGAAAGCTATTACACCAAAATTCACCAGATAATACACCAGAAACCTATTTCACCATAAAATATCGATACAACAACCGCCCCCCCCCCCCCTAATAATTGCAGTACAGCAGCTAGTTGGGCAAGCTGGTACGGGTTCATGGTGTAGCACAGCGCAAAAGATACAAAAATAAAGGTACACAGGCAGCGCTCCTCTTGTCGCGCTTTGTTTTGTATCTTGTCTTTCGCGCTGTGCTACACCATGAACCCCAATGTGCAGTGCATGAAAGCGAATTTACACCCCACAGAAACAATGGAGACAACACGAGCCATTGTTCTGTTTTACCGAACTCGACTTCGACAAATCCCTAAATTCCATTCCGGCCATGAAGCACGTTGTTTCTGAAAACACATTACCCCAAACATCGAAAAATGGTTAAGATTGCCACCATACAAGGTTGCCAACGGCGTCATTTGTGGTATATACGAAGGCTAATAATCAATTTGTTGCTCCGTGGAAGCATCAAGTGACGGGATTGAATGAAACGAGAGGCGTCAATAAATACAGTTGCACAGTGTGTCTATCGGCAGCACATTCCCTATGGGCGGAGTGCTCAAAATGGCCTGGCAAGTCTTTTATCTGTTTTATTGTTGTCTAGCGTCATTGTTTCGAGTTTTAATTAAAACTTTCCCGAATACCGCTCCGTCGGGGCAACATTTTTCGAAGTGAACTAACCTTACCATTAGTATTTATGTCCATTAGAGGCGTGAGTCAACCATTGGGTAGGCCCTCAATGGCAACAATTCAGCCATCGGCATCATGGATAACTTCACAAGAAGTGGTGTTAGCACTTGGACGACAATACGCTGCCGTCAAGCAGAAAATCGATAATGAACGTGCAGCGCACATATGTAGCTTGTAAGTAACGTCTAGTAATGTGGCTGTGCCCCAAGGATCCGACTACCAAACAAATCGGAATCAGTTAAGAACAGGACGCGTTAGTTTGCGTATGTCGCAGCACTCGTTATATGACTAGATAAATGTTGTCCAGTTACGTGCCATGGTTGGCTAATTTCGTAAAGCCATCCTTGCAGTGGTCTTGAGGCAGCTGTTCACATAAAGCGTCATCAGGTAGGGCAAGGGCTTTCTCCTTATCTGAACGTGGCTAGATCTTAACAGAGCCGGCAACATGCAGTTACGCCAGATACGAACATACCAGTCCTTTGTAGGGTTCTGGGGTAAGATCATCAGCCTAATCAATAAAAAAACAAGGAACTCAACCACCAGCAGGACTAAGCGGTAGCATTTTCAGTCAATTGCAATGCGGCGATAAAGCGGAGGGTGTAAAGCCTACACACTGCCTATTGAGTCCATGTTGTTCAAAGCCCAAATAAAGACTTGTGTGGGACAAGCGCCTTCGAAGCCACCCTGGTCGCAGGGGAAGACTCGGAGAAAAGAAAGGCGCCAGTTGGTTCGACTACTCAATCAAGCACACTGTCGAGGCTCAAAGAGAAGGAAAATGAGGGGAAGGAGTTGCTATAGCAACACGGCTGGAAGCGGTGACCGGAGAATATGAAGTTGGGAGAGGACTGCGTGATGCTTCCAGAATTACAAAAACAGGTTTTGTTGTGGAATTTTCATTGCACCGTTAGAGCAGCTGAACCTTCAGAGAGGTTATTGAAAGGTCGTAGCGTGCATGCCCCGGTCGCAAAGACGGGGGCGTGGACGAGGGGGGGGGGGGGCTGCATTTAATATCACCATTAATGATTTCTCCATCCTCGGCCAGAACTCAGTTTCGAGCCTTCACTCGCTAATAAACATAGCTCCAATTAGCGCCGGTAGACCACGCTTGGAATAAATCAGAGGTGGCGCAAACTAACTGCGCCAGTGGGTCGATGGTCGGAAATTACGTTAGGGATTTAATCGGCATTTGATGGGTTTTGTAGAGTGCCACGGCAACCACAGTTCGCGGGTACTTTTGAGCACCGTTAAACTTAAAAATTAAAAAATCCCCTACCTTGAGGTGGGTGAGCAGCGTCGCAGGAAGCTTCATCTTCGAGGAAGGTGCACAAACTGTGGTTGTAGCCTAGGTACGAGAGCAATCTGCAGCGGAGGGACCCGTTCTTTGCTAGCTATTTTGTCCTGACAACGCCTAGGAATGCCGATGCTCACTACATCATTTCGTTTGTTGATGAATTGCTTCACATTGATTTTTAACACGAAATTCTATTCTTATTTGCAAATTAATAAGATGAACATTTTCGACTACCCTACTGAAATAACTCATATATATTTCTGTGCTTGACGCCTGAAGATGTTAAATGGCTTCTGTGCGTGACTCACGTTCCGCAGAGTATCGCTCGCTCCAGCCTAATGCCGCACATCGCCATTAGAATGTTAAGCGAACTTATCATAACGCGTTGGTGGCATGACAGGGGTAGAATCGCGGCACCCAAAGGCCACTATCGGGGCCTCTGGCCGCTCGTTTGGTATAGGACACGACCGTCAATGGAAAAAGAATCGCAGATGGCAAGATGTATTATTTCTGGAATAAACACATCGAGTTCTGCATTTTACCATCCGCAGTGAGGGTGCGCGTTCCTGTTCTGCGCAACAAATCTTGTAGGCAAATTATTCCAATATTAGAATATAAAGCAAATGCAAATGGCCTCCAGCCAGCGGGAGGAGCCTTTATCCCTTCATTTCTGCAGCTGCGGTGAACGATGGCCTTAAAGACCGCGTGCGCCCGATTTCCCTCGGGTCGTGCGACCAGAAATCACTTATGCCGATGTCACCGCCGCAGGCTCGCGTGATTCCCTCCGGGCGCAAGTGCGGTCTCTCTCTGGCAATCTGCCTTTGCCAGAATAAAGGAGAGGGTCGCTCAGATTATTTTGCCCTCGGCTATCTTCTATTGCGTTCATTCAGTTGATCCATTGTTTTCCTTTATCCTTTAGCAACGCGTTCACGCCTGCTCCATGCCTGTGTTATTTCTCGCTATGCGGGTCTTCGCTCGTCTCCTTTTCTTCTTCTAACCATGCCCTAGCTTTGTTTTGACAGTCCTCCCTTGTCGAATATCTCGCCTCTTCCTTTTCCTTTTCTATCGAGGAGAGGATAACTTTAGTTGCCAGGCTTCCGAAACACGTCTTTTAGGTGAAAGGCTAATTCTTGCTTTTCTTTGGCTTTTGTTGTTCCAGGTTTCCTCCGAAACTACTTGCCATCCTATAGCAATCTCAGCCATATTCAGGCATCCATCATTTTGCTGCTCGAATGTCTCTCCCCTCAGCGCCCTTTCAAACTTTTCCGTTCAGCGAAAAGCATTGTGCTTCTGTTCAGATGCCTGAGCGCTGCGCGGTATTGACATAGAATTCAAAGTTATATGGATGATCATAGTTTTTTTTTTTTAACCTATGTTTCGAAATCAAGAAGTTACAACTGCTTTCAGAGCTCGCTTACGGAATAACTAGTAAATAAACAATGCAATCAGGCCATATTGCCTAAGGCGACACTGAAACTGAACAGCGCCCCAAAATACCGACTGCCTTGTTATTAGTGGCCCACAAACCCAAAATACGTAGATTAGACAAAGCATTCGTAATAAATTTGATTGTTCAATGTTGAACGCACACTGAAAATATCCCGTGGGTCAGTTTTGTCACATCGAAAATAAACGACAGAAAGGCCGTCTGCCGGTGCAGTTAGGAATAATAAGCCGCGAAATACTATTTTCCGGAAAATTGCATTTGCGTTGTGACATCACCAATGCAACACACCGTGCCTTTTGTAATCGCGCGCACCACATTGGAGGTGAAAGCCTTACCTGCACCATTCTGCGAAAAAACTGGTTGTTGTAGTCGAAGAAACAAAAGCACCGAAATGAATGTACGTACCAACAACAACAACAGCAGCACCAACAACAATAACAACAACGGAAACATGGTGTAGTAGAAAATAAGCCGGTTCAAGTAACTCGCGCAAAAAACAGAGAGAGAAAAAAAAACGGAGAAATTAAGAGACGCAAATACTAAGTAGCAGCAAAAAGTTAATAGTGTATTCAGCCTTTTGTTGTGAAAGTAAGTGAGCAGGCTTAATTGGTCCGAGGCATTTTTAGTCAGTTTGCATTTGCTTTATATTCTAATAATGGAACAATTTGCCTACAAGATTCGTTGCGCAGAACCGGAACGCGCACCCTCACTGCGGATGGTAAAATGCAGCACTCGATGTGTTTATTTCAGAAACAATACATCTTGCCATCTGCGATTCTTTTTCAATTGACGATCGTGTCCTATACCAAACGAGCGGCCAGAGGCCCCGATAGTGGCCTTTGGGTGCCGCGATTCTACCGCTGTCATGCCACCAGCCGTTTTTGTTCCATTCGTGAGAGTTTCAATACTGTTATTATCAGGTAAACCGACCAAATAAAGCATTTAAAGACTTTCATTGAGTTTAAAGGACCTTGCGACACATTTTTCAACTTTTTCGAGATGCTAAATGCTCGCAGAACGTAGTCAACGGACACACCCAGCACTTATTATTAGGGGTCGCAAGGTACCCTAGCCCAAAACTACTGCTCTATGCTCATGAGATAACTTGAAAACTTGCTCAAAGCACTTCTCTCTCTTTTCGGGTCTTGGCGTCCTTCGACCGCTGCAATTACGCGATTATGTCAGGGTAGCGGTCATTGGCCGGTTTTCCCTCAGTGGCAGGAATGAACGCATTAGATGGCCTCTTTAAAAAAAAATTTGCGCACTATTGGTGGAAGGCTGGAGAAACAGCGTAAGTGGGGGCCGACTTATCTTCTTCCGGCTTTGCTAAGTTTCGGTAGGCTTTGTTAAGTTTCGTTAGATTTTGCGATGTGGTTTCCAGGCTAGGTAAAGTGTTTAGAGGTGAGGCCAAGTTTAGCTGGATTTTACAAGGCCGTTCAAGTAGGTCCCCCACCGTGACAGCGGATCCAAGCGGGGAAGACGCTAAGTTGACCCTCAGCTGCGCTGTTTCTACAGCCTTGCACCAAGTGCAAGTTGCGGCAATTTTTGCGTTTGCGTGGACCAAGAAAGACTATCACCTTTGAAACGGTATAGTAAGGGGTGCGCATTCGCATATCCCCTTTTGTTCGCACTCGAGCCGGCGCAAGAGCCAGCTTCACTGCTTTAATCCCCCATCTGAGGTGGTACACTCTTTACAGGCGGCGCAGTTGTTTTATTGGCTTTATTTTTACTAATGCCATCGGACCAAGCTCAAGATTAAACATCTCCTATGTTAAAATAAAGTAACAAAAGGAAAGCAGAAACGGAAGGCGTATCTGCAGTGACGAGCAAATCACGCAGTGCCGCTTCGTGATGGTGATAACTATAGCTTTCGCAGTGCTTTCAAACGTGATGGGGCGACTGAAAGCGTTTATCGGAATTGTTGCAGAGTCCGTTTAAATGCAATTATGTAACATATTTGCATGAAGTCCTGCAGTTAGTCTTAATTGGGTCCGCTGTTTTCTCCGTTCCCACCACCGTACTGACGTCCATATGGTGTCCTTTCCCGACAGAGAAAGAAACTTGTTGGTTGCAGAGTGGTGCTCCTTCCTTATCTGAAAGCTTTATTAGCACACAGAAAAAGCAGTTTTCCTTTGCCTATTTTATGTTTATGCTCGACCTAAGGCAATACGTTCACGTACATCCAAACAGAAGTACAGAAAACGGGTACTAGTTATAAGATCAAAAGACAGTACTTTTCGTCAAGACACCAGCATGCAGATTTCAGACGCAGCCGAATGACGTACTCAGTATCAACAGCGTGGCAATTGCTTTGGACTATTTGCACTGTGAGGAGCTGGCGCCAGGATCCTATGGCCTTTTGCCCTTAAGGAACGAACTAAAACCCAAGACCACGTGCTTGTTGCTTCAACCTCTGTGGGGCCAGTGCTTAACCATGTGTAAATGAGATGTCCCTCGGTGACTCGTTCTGTCTGTCGTTACAGTTGGGAGAAATGAAGGAGATCCTAGTGCCCAAGAGCCATAGACTGCACTTCGTATTGAGATTCCGGGCGGAAATTAAAAAGCCGGGAGCTTGTCATGAGATATGCATCACATGGTTGCCAATCTCCGGTCTTCTCTACTAGCGTGCGTGGGTTCGCCTGCTGTGAGTTGGCCGACGTTCTTCGTGTCACTGATATTCCGAAAAAAAAAGTACATACAGCGAGAGAGGGACACTAACGAGGAACTAGCTGTTCTTTTTATTCCGCAGGAATCTCTTAACTACAGCACGGTCTGGGTTTAGTGCCTTTTGACACCTCATATCATATCCCTACGGCCGCGAAGCATCATGTCGACAAGGACAAAGGTCAGACTATGAAGCACAGTGTAATTTTGCGTGTTTTCAACGCCGAACAGCTTGAGTGCGAGCAAAAGACGCAAAGGCGGAGATTTCGAGGGCATCAACCTACGAGTAAAACTTAGATTGCATCCGCTATATTTACGAATGCATGCAGTGCGTCACAGCTACTTATAAAAAAGCATGGGAGAGCACGACCGGCACCGGCCGAGCTATACTTATCGTCTTTCCATGCTACTGCAAACTATTTTGTTGAAGCTACCACCTCTTTCACGTCTGATAGCTGAGATGCGCTAAAGGCTGCTTTACGGAGTTTTGCTGCTGCATGGTACACAATCGAGAAAATTAATCCGCAAAACATTTTAAGGACAAGCTGTGGTCTACAACAGGGGCCGGCACACTGCGGCCTGCAGGGTAGTTCTATGTGGCCTCCAGCATGTCGTCATAACCTCCCCTCCTCCCCCTGACCCGCCAGGTTTGAACCCAAATGGGGTGAGACGGGAGGCAAGAACACAGAATTGATCGCTACCAGTTGGCATTGTCCAACGCCACACTTAGCCAGATCGCTGTCAATTATTGTGAAATATTATTCTCAAATTGCTATTTTTTTCTCTTTGCCTGCAAAGCCTTCCCCTTCCCTCGTTTAGCAGTCCGGCCCTCCGCCGTGTCAGCTTCATGCAACTCGGCCCTCCAGCTCAACAGGTTACCGGCCCCTGGTCTACAAGTAGCCCTTAAGTGTTTTTAACCAGGGACAATCGTATGTGCGATGAGCCACACAGCGAACATTTGGAAAGCGGCAGATGTAATGTCAACACTGAGATACAAAAGCTATCCCGTGGTGTCCCTGGGTTACCATAGTAGCGTCAATAAAATAGGAAAGTGGCGCACCTACTATTTGGCCTCAAAGTCTTTTACGGCTAAGGAATCAAAATATGTGTATACTGTATAAAAATGGGTGAAGTGACTGGTAAAGATAAAAAAGTTACATGATATATGCACACTCTATGCACACAGCCCTGAAGGCACTTAGCGTGCGAGGATTGCTATTTTCTTAGCTATTCGTTTTTTTCGTCTCTACTATAATTGCCTCAGAACTCCCGGTGGCTAGGGCGCCGTCACGGCGTTGTGTACTCAAGTTATGGCACCGATAATGAAGAGGCATACCTCTTGAACAACTCGAAGTGGGTAGTCATGTCTTCAGAATGTAACTGTTGACCGCAGGGGTGGAGAAATTATCTAAGTAAGGTCTACCACCTAAGGTGGTACCAGATATGATACCGCGTATCGCGGCAGCAGCTTGCGGAACTGCCCTACGTGGCGTGACGGCATAGAAAGCAGATTTAAGTAAACAGACATGGGCTGCATCTCTTTAAGTCAGTAGTGCTGCATTGGCGAAGGCGTCCCCGAACCGGTGTCATCGCCTCGGTCATGTGCTGATAGCGTGGTGTACGAGCGGTGAGCAAGAGCAGCTGCCTTGGTGTTGACGATAAAAAGCCGAAGGCAAAACTAACCTGATTTACTACATGGCAAGAGATCAACAGCGGCGATACAGGAACAGCACTCTTCCGGCGAGCTTACATTATGACTCGAACCCAGCAGCAGCAGGATTTGATCCAGTCAATCGCATGAATCGCGCTCCTAGGAAACGCGTATTTATAACCCGAAGCGCTGACGGTCAAATAGCTGTTCTAGTGATTTACGCACGGACCGAACACAGTACAGAAACAAACGAACCCTCTTTTCCGAGTTAGTGAGAGCCATAAAAGTTGCGCTAACTGGACATACAGAGGAAGGAAGACAAACAATGCGCATTGTTTGTCTTCCTTTCTGTGTATGTCTAGTTAGCGCAATTTTTGTAGTTCATAATGCACCAACTACCCAACAGCACATTTTAGTGAGAGCCGGCGTTAGCGGCGCACGTTGAGTCTGTGAGAGTGGGGGGGGGGGGGGGATATCTCGGAGAGCGGACTCCCCCCGCAAATGCAAGTCTCTAAACACAGAACAGTTTGTTTTGTATTTTGCAACTGCCGCGGCTTGAGTCACCACCAGCGGTGCGCCCGTGCGGCTGAAACAGTCCGGCCTGTCGTAGCATGTTCGAGGAATGCGGGCTTCTCCGCAAAGCACAGGGTGCTTCCCCTCACTACACAAAACTTTTAGCATGTGCGCACAAGGTAGCGGCGCGCGGAATCGTACCAATAGACATACTCGTACTTGTGGGAGAACAGTGAAGCTACGATCTTTTCACGGGTGACCGTGTAGGTGTGGACTGCGCGGTCAATGGTGTCGTAGGCCCATGTAGTAGTCAGTTCTTGCGTGGAGGCTTGTGGCAGATTGGCCCTGACGACAAGGTTCATGTTTGTTTTCCCCGCCGCTGCTTTGGCTTGACTTTTGGGGTATGCGTCTGCCTCCGCATAGACAGTACTCGGTTCAAAGCTTTGGCTCTAGCTTCTGGTCTGCCGGGACCGTGGGAGGCATGCATGTTTTCGGGCGGTGGACAAGTTTTGACGTGCTTTCGGTATCTTAAGCCACCTCACTTTTAATTCGAACGGCTAAACGGCGCATTGAGCAAGAACATCACCTACTGGCGTCCGTAGCAGAAAAACGTATTTCCTTTCACGTAGGTAGGTCAGAATGCAGGAACAGGCAGTGCCCTCGTCTAGTTATTTGGCAGGGATGCCAAGAGAACACTCTCGGGTCGCTCGTACGGCATCTACCCGCTATACTCGACGGGTTCAAGAAGAGTGAATGAGAGAATTCCTAAAACTCGGTCGCTCGCATTTTCACGCCATCTCGCATGTTCTGTAAAGGGAGGGTAGAGGTTAGCCTATTGCAACCCGTTAACCTCTACAGGTCGCCGCCCTGCACGTGTACGTGCCTCCTGCCCCAGCGTAGCGGTCGCTTCAAGGACAGTTTTGCTCATTCCCGACCTTCTTCCTTCCGCGAAACGGTCGGCCGCTGTTCCCTATCCAAAGTGCACGTATGCTCTGAAGGGGCAGGAATTTCTCTCCGCCATGTTTTTGATCTCATAGCCCGCGCGTGTGTGTGGTAACGTCCAGTCGTCAGAACCGCAATATTGATCGATTTCCCGCCAGAGGACAAGAACGACACAAGCATCCGAAATCTGTGAACCTGCCTTTGGGTGGACTACGTTGCTGGAATGAAACAGAAATATTTGCTTTGCTTTTCTTCTCAGAAGCTCATACATATCAGTATCGTAGGTGAGAACTAATTTCTTCAATTTTCATCATGATAAATTTCGCACCATCTATCAAAACTTTTCCCTCATGTCACTGCTGCTAGAGTGATTTTTGCCTACACTTTCGACTTCGTGCGGGAATGGCGGGCCAGGGGAGTTCATTGAATGCACCGAATTCTATCCCCTCTGCAGGCAAATGCCCAGATACGCAGCGAGTCCCAATGCCGGCTGCTGCAAGCCTCCCTGCTGGCGGCTATAGTATGATATCAACAACACCATGTATATATCTACGAGAGGGAACTAGCCCAAAACTCTTTTTCTATTGCGGGCGGCCAACAAGCGATAGTGTGTTTACACTACCTAAATAATCGATGCTCAATTTTATCGCTAGTTGTGTGCCGCTGTATTGAACGAGTTTTCGTATTCTCCAAAGGGCTACAGACATGGGCGCTTTCTGAGCAGCAATTTGTACACACGGATCGTGTGCGCTCACTGTGAAGTAAAATAATGCGGTGTAAGTTGCATGAAACTGAATAGTTGACCTGGTTGGATTGGAGGTATTAACTGATTGTTCAATGCAATGCCCAAATAAATGATGACACACCGCTGGCCGCGTACTTCAGCCATATCTGGACGTGGATAGACCCGCCCCATACGTTTGGCGTTTTTTACGCGGTGTCCAGAGTTACGTCCGACGTAACCCAAAATCAAAAACGAAAGTTACGTCAAATCTAATTTTAAGCCAGGTACGTCCGACGTAACCCAAAGTTGAAAACTAAAGTTACGTTACACGGAACTTTAAACCAGCCTCCAGAGTTACGTCCGATGGAACCCAGAATCGAAAGCTTAAGTTACGTCCAGCGGAACTTTATGTCAGTGTCTTGAGTTACGCCCGTCTTAACATGTAAATGATAGAAGTTACATCCGACGTAAGTGAAAATTAAAGAAAGGTACTTCGGACGTTCCCCGACCTCGAAAATCTTACAGTGCGTCGGAATAAAGTCCTTTCCCCAATGAAAAGACTTTACGTCGGACATATCCGATGCCCAGAGGCTAAAGAAAGGCACGGCGGACTTACTTAGCCGGTGGATGACTGTACAGGCCCGTCGGATGCGCC
Source organism: Haemaphysalis longicornis (assembly GCF_048455015.1). Classification (NCBI taxonomy): domain Eukaryota; kingdom Metazoa; phylum Arthropoda; class Arachnida; order Ixodida; family Ixodidae; genus Haemaphysalis; species Haemaphysalis longicornis. The sequence continues at coordinate 6,760,304 of NW_027526314.1, forward strand.
TGCAGTTGCATCCTGAGGTTGGGCTATGCGGTTCCCTCTGGAAATGCAAATCCGGTTCCACGGAGGAAGAGCCTCCCGTGTGATCTTATACGATATATACCGGACGAGATTACCGTTGCGATATTGGTCGCTCGAGTGTTCGTCGTGTTAAGCCTCAATTCAAGATGCGGTCCATTTTGCCTTCGTGACCACAAGGTACCACCTAGCACTCGTGAACAGAAGCCCTAGGTTCCAATCCGCCAGGCCCATAACTTTCTTTCCTCACCTTTTTTTTGAGACAATGATCGTTGCTATGCATTTTTCATCATTTTTAAAAGATGGGCGGCAGTGTTACAATTGCGCTGCATTCATTACACGAAGCACCGCAACGATTACTCGATTTTTGGAAGCTGATGTAGAGCGGTACCATTTAGCTCACGGTCCACACAGCGTAAAAAAACACGATTTAAATTTTGGGAACTTAGGACAGGCTCACCATAAACTCCTTACGAAAGAGGAACGAAAGTTAAATTTGTTACAGTGCACACAGAGTGAATTTTTCACAGTTATGGGTTGTCGATGCAACACTGTTTTGGGCGCTGGTCAAGGAAGGGCAGACTTGATAAAGCAAACAGACAGATCACAAGCTACAGATGGGCCCTCTTTTCTTTCGCGCCGCGTGCGGAGAAAACTTACGAGTGGCGGCTGTCACCTACGAAGGTTCATCGCATAAAAATGATATAAAAATGCATAGCAATGGTCATTGTCTGAAAAAAAAAAGGAAAAGAAACTACGGGTACTCGACCCTAGGATGTGTTCATGAGCCCAAGGCGATTTCTAGCCGCCACAAAGCTAGGCGGGATCACACAAACAGACGCCCAACAAGACGAACAGTCGGGCGACCAAGAGAATCACAACCTCAGGATACACCTGCGGGTGTGTCGGACGGGCCTGCACTGTCAGTCCACCGTACCTTTCTGTAGCCTCTGGGCATTGAGTAAGTACGACGTAAAGTCCCTTCAACGGTGGAGGGAGTTCATATTGACGTACCGTAATACTTTCGGGGTCGGCGTACGTCCGACGTATCTTTAACCGCTGGGGTTAAGATACGTCCACCGTACCTTTAATTTTCTTTTCCGCCGGACGTAACTTCAATATCACCTACACGTTAAGCCAGACGTAACTCTAAACACTATCTTAAGGTTCCGCCGGACGTAACTTTAGTTTTTGATTTTGGGTTACGTCGGATGTAACCCTAGACACTGCACTTTTAGGGAAATGTTTGGGAAATGGGACAATGGGAAATGTTCTGTGCGTCTATATTTCAGGGGATGTAGCGGTAACATTTATGCTGTTGTCTCCGTAGCAGAAATGAGCTGATTCGCAAGAAGAGGAAAGGCGTGCGAAGTGTTTGAAACTTCTCCTTTCACGAGACAAAAAAACGATTTATGCAACCTTTGTCGTATACAATCATCACACGAGAATGCAATGTCCGTTTCGTGGCAAAAGTGACGTTTGAGGGATTTCAATCTGAATGATTTCTTTTGTATACCTGACCGCGAAACGTGGAGTACCGGCCACCTCCACGGAAATTTTTATTTGGTTTATCTGTAAACAGAATCCCTGGCGTTTCAGCCACTTTCTGTCCTCTCGAATAAACGTGCCCTTTTTTCCATCCCATTATTAGATGGTACCGTGATTTTGGAGTAGACGGGACGAGCACACGAAGAATGTAAACCCCCTTAAAAATAAAATAAACAAAAATTACACCATCTTCCCACGTGGGAATCCTAAGGGTATGCGAAGCCGTGGAGTAGTAGCCTGTTAATTGCTTGTTAGAGTAAAGACACGTGTAGTAACGTATTAAATGTCCTCTTTAGTGATCGAGTAGTGGGGAATGTTTGGCGGCTTCTCGTTCTCGAAGCGAGGAATCCGCTGTTCGACGCTGGCGTTTGGAAGCGTTGTCACGTTGCCGAACGCCATCTGGATCAGCTACTCACCGCTGGCGTTTCAAAGCGGCTTCTCGTTCTCGAAGCTAGGAATCCGCTGCTCGACGCTGCCGTTTACGTTCGGCGTCGCGAGCTCTCCTCTGTGCAGCCTTGTCTTCGGAGGCACGAAACGAGCCGAGCGGCGAGGAGGAGCGGCGAGGAGGAGAGCGGCGTTATCACAGCTGGTTATGCCTCCTGAATCGACAGTGTCGCCGGTGTCTTCCTGAGCCGGCACGAGACGAGCCGAGCGGCGAGGAGGAGAGCGGCGTTATCACAGCTGGCGTGGAGAGGAGTACGAGGGGAGAGGTGCGGAGGCCAGACGACGGAGACTCGACTAACAGATGCTTTGCATCTAAAAAACAGTTACATGCTCGATCGCTTCACCTCGTCTCAGCTGACTGTGTCCGCTTGGTACACAACAAGGGCACAGGACTTGGCCCCGAACGTGAGCATTGATGCTTACGCCTTGATACAACACTGCAGTTTTAAATGCAGAGCATTTCAGTAACTCACGATGTCACCCGCGTTGGCGTCCGTAGTCCGCACGCTCACTGCGCATGCGCGTCGAGTCGAGGCGATAGCGAACACTCTCTCGCGAGGGGCATTGGATTGGATTCGAACACTCTCCCCAGGGGCATTGGATTGGATTGGATTCGATTGGATTGGCTTGGCTTAGATTGGATTTGGATTGGATTGTGTTGGATTGTGTTGCGTCACAGCCGCGGCACGTTGCGTATAGCCGCGGCAGACGCGCTGGGGCCGGCGCATGTGCAGTACTCTCTCTTCCGCGGTTTCTTCTCCTTCGGGCGCGCTGCGCATATAACCGCTGTGCCGTTCTCCGGCGAAGCAACATCCGCGCTTGGCTCAAACACCTAGAGTCCACGCCGCTTTACAAGTACGCCAACGTCGTCGACTGGGACCGGCATACGCAGTCCCCTCAACGTATATAAGCGGCGGAGCGCGCGTTCGGAATTCAGTCAAGGGCGTCTTTGCTTGGCTTTCGCTTGACGTGACGCTTTGCTTGACTCGAGTAGATGCGACGCATTTACTCGAGTTTCCCCCGTGGGAAGATTTTATATGCGAAGTTTACATTCGCAAACACTGCAGGTTTTATAGTGTCAGTTGGTTTGCTTTTGTTTTATATTGCCTTTTAGAGCTAAATTCACTTCATGGAAGCCGAACCACTCAAATATTTTCTGCCCTAACAATAACCATATGGTCTGGTAATGCACCAGCACACCAGTCATCCCCCTTCCACACATCTTATCCCAGAGGAGTGGGAAAGCCTGCTGGCCAGCCCGAGCCCTGAAGACTAGAGGAGCCTGGTCGCCCAAGTGCGTCTGGAAGCTAGAGTGCATGGATTCCTGGAATGAGGAGTCCTCACACTGGCGAGCGACAAAAAACAACTTCCACACTTCATAATAAATGTTTCATCTCTCTCTCTCTGTCTGCTTAGTCCTAGGGCAATCTTGTAGGCTCGATGCATTAGGTAATCTAACTTGGAGTGTTTTTGGCGTGACGACTTTGCCACCATGGCAGACACGATACACCCATTACTAACCGCCTTCCCCGACATCTGATCGCACTACCGGCACACCCGCGGAGCCTAAAATAGCCTCCTCGGCACCCTACACTCAACAAGGCAGAATGCCGCCTCTGGCGACGTCTCCAAACAAATACATACTACAACGGCGTCATCCTGTCCTACATCCCCCCCCCCCCCAGCCGTTTCCCCTGAAACTGGGCTGATTGCTACTCCCCAGCCACAACCTCGTATTCTTCAGCACACACCACCCATTCCTACTCCCCTCACCTACTCCCGACCAGCGGGAATGCGCACTGCCCAGCTAGGACCATCAGGACCAGCAAAATCTGATACAACGGGCCACCCGAGCAGCGAGAGCACGCGGCTACCTGCACTGAGGCGGCCACGCATCTTCTCCAAATTTAGAAAATAAAGACTTGCTACTGCTCGTCGTTTCGTCGGCTTACATTTTGTGAAGGTTAAAGCCTACCGATTACCAAAGACTTCTTCACTGCTGCATTGTGTCTGAGTCTCTTTCTTCTTTTTTTCTTCTTTTGAGGCTGTTTATTCTTGGAGGAAGGATGGCCGCATTTGACACTGCAGTTTCCCGGGAAACTGTCAAGGCTCTCGTCCGCGTGCACGCGTCCTCCTCATGAGTTGTAACACGCACCTGTAACACGCACCTGGCAGGGTGCCGCGTTTGCTCTGTGGTTATGGCACTTGGCTGCTCTTCTACGACCGGGGTTCAGATCCTACAGGAACCAAATTTTTACTTTACTTTTACGGAGTCGGACATTCTGGTAACATTCGTTCTTTCGCCGATTGTTACGTGGGTAATTTTTCGTGTTTCATGATACGCCTAAGGATTTCGCCTTACAAAGAAGAAGAGAGAGCATGAGAGAAATTTTATTCAAAGGTAAAACACAGAGCGGTCGATCTGATGAGATCAGCTCTGGCCAGCTATTCTGTGTGTGTGAAAAGCAAAAGTAGAGAAAAGGGCGCAGATAGGGGATTGTATAAGAATGAAGAGGGGGGACAAACGGAAGAATCGCTGTATACAAGCATTCCTATACTTGTATAGTTCATGTGTAACAGTTCATCAAAACTGGTCGAAGTAAAGTCTTGATGCCAGGCTACTGCTTCGTAGAGATGTCATCAGTGCTTTGAATGTCTTGTACGCACGCGGGGCGACTGGCTGCAAAAATAAGAGACTGGCACGTGTAGGAAGAGGAGAGTGCTCCTGAGGGGAATTCGCAGCTCCGGGGGTGTTCGCCTTGTTCAAATGTGCGACAAACGAAGACAAAAGGCTGGGTAGAACCTTCTGCAGGAGCCACGCTGCTACCATCTCATTGTCCCGATAATTTGGCTCATGTCAAATCCGGCTATAGCTGTTGGAAACCATTGAGCTGTTTTAGCCGCTGTAGCTACGGTCGGGTTCACTCGGTTGAGTCTTTTCTACTCCCCGTACGTCCTCAATCGCTGGTCTCAGGATGCCTCGATGCAAGGGGAGGCTCCTGGAAAGAAACGTAAACGTCATATGATACACACTCGTGTTATCAAACGAGGCAAGCGATCATCCATAGCGAGTATTGTTGCGAGTTGGAGTAAATATATGCTCCGAATTTTCTCGGAACCCCCGTCCCCCGCCTCCTTCTCCCAAGGCATCTCCCACACTTTCATTCTTTGGCGCCTGCGGGTAACCTGGCGGCCTTTTTCCCGGCGCCGATCACTCTTCGGCCCCTATACTAGTGGCTGCGATCGTTTGCAATATTGATTTCCATTTTAGGCCTTTCTCCTATTGGTTCCCCACGTCGAACACGAAATAGCGACCTCGACTTTCCTTACAATCATTCGTTCCGCTTTCTCTCCTGTGGACTTTATCCTGTGCGTTCTTCTTTTAAACGTTCATGCAGTGAACTCCCTTTGCGCTGGAACATTGTATACATCTTCCCCATGTAAGCCGTGTCCATTTGCACTGCTGCCTTGTAAAAAGCATGGCTAGTCTGCTAAAAAAAAATCTCCTGTGTGAGCTTGCTGCGTCTGCCCCCATCCCGGCATTGTTGCGAAAGCGTCCCGCACCATGCGGTCGGGAAAGCGTAATGGAGCACAGCGCGAGGGAGAAAGGGAGAAAGGGAGAGAGAGGGACATGAGGACAGAGATAGCGAAAGAAAGGCAGGGAGCCCCCAGTGCTTTTCGCTACATGTTTTCTTCGAAGCCTCCCAGATTTCCTTCTAATGACTGCACCGAGGCTTCGCCGACGGCCCTGATTACCGTTGAGCAAGCGTTTGCTGGCGTCGACCGAACGGCCACCGCATTCACTTTTTCCGCCCGCCACCCTCCAATCGGCCCCAGAGCGGACAAGCCAGCGTGTACGGACGGCCAAGCAACAAAGTGCCTCCAGCAGCACCACTATTCAGAGCCGAGAGAGGGGCTTCATTTTGTCCCCGGGGATCGCCCCTTGAGTTAAGCGACGCTGTCTCCAGCCATCTCAGCCATTTAATGGGAAATAGGGGAAGGGGGTGCTCAAGACAGAATCGAAATTGAGGCGAGCGGCTCCGCGGATGCGCTTGGTTCAAGTATGCGGAAGCGTCATCCAAAATCTCAGTTTGCCCGAAACGCCTGTTTTCCGAACACGTGGATTTTTTTGTTTACTGAGTAACCGCGAAACTACATCATGCCCTTATTCGTTTGTATAGTACATTAGAATGACCTAGAACTAGATACTTCAGCCTATCTTTTGCTATGTTTCTATGTGTTAACGCTTCAATTATTCTGTGAGACTTATAGACTGAAAGCATTACTAAATAGCACAGTGAATATGAAAACACCGCCACAGTGGGGCGATCGGCTGGTACTCTGTTCGCGGGATCCTTGCTTCTTAATGGGGCTGCAAGCACTTCGCTAGATGATTTGCGGTTCGTCTGGGGGCTATTGTCTCGGAAACCATAAAGCCAGGAGGGGTGCTTACCTTCATACGCAACGCTGAATCACAAAGCACTCAGGCATGGGAAGCCCATGCACAAGTTACTACCAAGGAAGAAAAGAAAAACAAAGTGAGAAACATTTTTTGCTGATCATCTTATACATGCGTAGATGGTTTGCAAAAGCCGCGCAGGTGGCTGTAAAAGCTGCTTTTAAAAATTAGAAAATGGGAAGCACTTTGCATTAGTTACAACCACCCCAAACCACTTTTTCTAGTACGATATTTGAGATAAAAAAGTACGAAACTCTATCAAAGCCCGCAACGAGGAGCCTACGATCCAACACATAAACTGACGCTAATGGACACCTCTTCCCCCCATGATTCATCTGGCGAAATTTCTCGGTACCCTGTGTAGATTTGTAGAACAACGGCACTGCTGCCTTCTTCGGAGATTTTTGACGTATAACCCTTTGCTAAGAGAAAACTCGAGACCAGATAGCCAGCAGTTCTTGATTTTAGGCTACTTCATAAGAAGAAATGAGACGAAGACTAAGAGATCCCTCCAATAATTTTTCGACAAATAACAAGCATATTGCGGTTCACATTTGTAAACAGGTTTCACCACGAGTAACCGTTTATATCTCTCGAATCTATTCCGGCGGGTGCGCAGCGAATGTCATGTGTATACTAGTTCTTCTCCGTTACCCCCAGCGCAACACTGAGTCCGATAGAAACAAACGCGATCAAAGCAAACGTCGGCCGCGTTTAAGATTGTTTTTGTTTGTATGGACAAGTGTGGACAGGGGATGTGACAAGAAGGCGGCTAGCGCCTTTGACAGCAACTTCCGTGTTTTCAATCCCCTTCCTTGAAAAAACGAAAAGTTTTCCTTAGTTTTTACCGTGGAGAATTGCTTTGCTATTAAACTGGAGCTTTCAGTGGTTCGACATTTCGTCCGCGCTTTTCTTGCCGCAGGGGTTTTTCTCGCAGCCAAAATCCTAAGAGCCATTTATGAGCTTTCCATAACAGCGAGATTGAAGACAAAGAATATAGTACCACCGCTGGCACGGGTGGTATTGTCTAACGCATCATTGTCTAGCGCACCTATAGCCTTGGGCAGATTTGAGGCAAAGCACAAGCATTATAAGCAAGATTTGAAGCGTTCTTTCAGTTTAGATTCACATCTGACAGGTTTTTGTGTGAAAAAATAAGCAAATTTGAGCTTTGACATCGCTTCGAACGGAGGCGTGATAAAGAATAGTAAAAACATAACAATAAATAGAAAGTTTTCCGCGATTACGTGAGCGGCATACCGCAGAATAAAGGAAAGTAAGAAGGAAAAGGCGATTTTTCGCACTCCCGGATTGCGAGGCGCGCGTCCAACTGCGCTCGGCTGCCCTCAGCCACGCACATCTTTTGGACTCCCCCAGGTCACGTTCAGTTAGAGCCATGCAGCGCAGAAAAAAAAGGAGCATCCTGCAAAGAAAGCGCGATGAGGACGATTCCACTATGAATACTATGCACTGTCTGAAAATTCTCTAATAAAAATTTGGCTCCACTTCTTTTTTTTTTTTTGAATGACTACACAGGAAGTGTATCCTGTGTATTTTTTTTTTAAATACACAGGAAGCATAATTTCTTTCTAACACAAAAAGCGTAGTAACATTTTCACAAGCACGTGACGGAATATTTAACCTTTCCATACCAGTAGTCCAGCGTTGACAAAGCCACCACGGGCCAAGCTGATTCAGAGACGGCTTTTTATTCCAGAAATCTAAAAGCATAGCCATTAGTTAGCTTAGTCGCAGCAGCAGCCTCGACGACAACTCGTTGTGTGGAAGACACTGAACTTGAGAAGCAACAACGGGCGTCAACGCAATTTGTCCGAAAACATCCTCATATCCAGTACGGCATCACCACTTGGAAAAAAGGAATCCTCTAATGCAAAACGTCACGATTGGATTTCGTACTTCACACCGCAGACACAAGATTTCGAGTCAATACGTATACGCTCGACGTGGTTATGCTCCTCTTTGTTCATTGCGCGGATCGGTCATTAAATTGATGGCGGCGAGTTCAATCAACGGGTATTTTTAGTATGTTCGTGTAAGGGGTGAAGACAGCGAACTATGGCAGTCCGTAATCCGCACAAATGTAACTGTTTGAAACCTGCCTCTATATCCCGAAATAGGCCTTCACCTAGCCTCAGTGTATGGTGGCAACGTGTATTTTGCGAGCATTTCAGATTTCCCAAATAGTTGCCTTCACCAAGAGGCGTCGAGATTATTGTTATCATTCCAAGGGACAAGGCAATTAGTAACTTTACAGAGCTACTGAAATAAAATATCGCTGCCAATCCATTTTCGGTCCATGAAAGATAGAGCAAAAGTTTTGAAAAATGCTGCCTTTTTTGCGTGGCAGCCTTTTCTCCTGCAGTAGCGCAGCCAGTGGAAAACGTCGTAAGCTCCATGGGTGACTTAATGGTTTCCCTCACTTGCTCTGACCTCCGAGTTTCCGCCATCAGTTTACTTAAGTGGACTTTATCTCTTGGCGCTGAGCGCAGGCGCGAACGGGCAGTCTAAATCAAATTGAAATACTGTTTTTCCTCGCGATTGAAGGAAGGAAATAAAGTTTATTGTTGCCAAAGCACTCTTAGTACAGGGAATCTTCTTAAGCAGCTTTGCACAAGGCTTTCTCCAATGAAGACATCTTAGAGCCCAGGAGACCTTCACCGCCAAAGTTGTCAGAAACAGCGGTCAGCCTTAGCTCAAGCATTTCCTGTCCCGAAATGAAAAACTTGGACACCTGTTATTGCACACTGTTGAGGAAGTCTTGCTACTTTAATGACTTTTAGCGGGAATTTCATCTCCTTAGGACACTTCAGGTACAAAGATGCCGACACATGAAGAAGGTGGGCTAAAGCGGCTGCTCCGAGAGCTTGACAAAGTTACGCGACAGCAGGATCAGAGACGTATTGTTAAGTGTGCGTGTGTGTAAGGGGGGACGGAAGCTATTGGCTAACGTAAGTATTTGCTTCCTATGTATAACGAGAAAACAGTAGTATGCGGAGTAGAAACTACCAAATCAAGACAAGCTGGCGTTGAAGCACCGGATTTATTCTAAAATATACTGCCTCTGTTTCCTTCCTAGTCTTACACACTCATGCCTAGGTTATCTGTTTGCCTCTGACCGCCATAAAAATTATTTATAGCCTCTATTGGCGATAATAAAGTACCAAGCTAAAACGCAAGAAATAATCAAGAAGCATGGCACAATAAGGAAACAACGGGCACCTTTGACTCTACCAGAAGAATGCTATAGGCATTCTTCGTTTTTCCTGCACCTTTTGTAGTGATGCTGAAGGTGCATCCGATTTTAATACGTATATTTATTTCTTCTATTCAATGAAACGCTCATGTTAACTAACGTTCGGAACATTAAATTGTTTATTCCACCTTGAACTGTCTAACAGAATGTACACCTTTGATTGTCATGCAGATAGAATTTGATTAAACTGCACAACCATTTCGGAAGCGCAGGACACCGGACACAGCCTGAAAAGCCTAACCATCTTCAGTGGTGGAGGGCAACCTAAAATGGGTCTTCTTCGCGCCCGTTGTGGCCTCAAATGGGCTGTAAAACGACCGGGCTCTCCGCGTGATTTTCCTGCAGGGCGTCGACAGTTGCGGCTCCGCTGCTGTAGAGGACGACCTAGAGTTTCGTATAGCTCCTGCAGGGAGCCATATCCTCGCTGGGGGAGTTATATAGGGAACTCTCGGACGACGAGGTGTGGGCTCCCGAACGCACTCCCGCACCGTATCCACGGCTGTTCTGCCGCACTCGAACGTCACTTCAGTCGAACTAAGCAAAACTCCGTTCCATATGACGACTGCGTTTTTGGGCGAATCATCGTTATCATCATCATCCCCATCCTATCTACGCCCACTGCAGGGCCAAGGCCTCTCCCATTAATCTCCAATTACCCTGGTCCTGCGCTAACTGCGCCCAATGTATCCCCGCAAACTTCTTGATATCATCAGCCCATCTAACTTTCTGCCGCCCCCTGCTATGGTTGCTTTCTCTAGGGATCCACTCTGTTACTTTTAATGAACAACAGTTATCTTGCCTTCGCATTACATGCCCTGCCCACGCCCGGTGAATATTGGGACCTATCTTCTAATGTGTACAGTATGAGGGCAAGTTGTGGTGCAGCCGGTAAGGAACCTCGAAATATGTTTCGCTTGGCTTCGTTTCTACGTGTGCAAAAATTGTTGCATAAATTTCGTCAGGGCTTTTTGTAAATTCTGTTCCTGTAGCGTGGACATGGTTGTCAATAATATGTGTCGGACAAGTAACCGGTCTATACAGGCTTGCGCTATGGAGCTGTATGCTATATTCAAATACACTCTTAGTCGCGTCCCGGATGGCGTCCTAGTTGTATGCGGTGGGCAGTCTCAATACCGTGATATAAGAGGCCCTGACAGGTTTCTTTTCCGTGACAAAACCTCAGGTGGTTGCATCACGCTTATATGCTGCACCAACGGCCAGTGTCACGGCTATAAACTAGCAGACAGCCTGACGCCAGAAATAAAATAAAAAAGGGGGGCAATCGTGAAGCTCCGAGCGATATGCGTGGCTTGCGGCGCATGCGCGTATTCCTCCTCACACAATCGCCCACGAGCTACTTTTGCGGTGGCCGACGACTCGCGCCCGACGACGCGGCGAAAGCCGAAAAACCTACAAAAATGTCTCGCGCGCACATGCGCAATAGGAGTGGAAAAAAGTTCGCGCTCGGCGAGTTGTCGTACGGTGATTTGTCTCTATCGCGCACGTGCGAGGAATTTGACCGCGGAGCAAGTTGGGGTCCCGCGCTTTGACTCCTGCTCTGTGTAGTTCATACTTAGTTCCGAGCGTTCACACTTCCTTGACCACGTTCGCTTCCGCTGACATCGAATGTGTGCTTCGAGGTTCGTGCAACAGTGGACACAACAGCAAATGCGATGGGAATATTAGGGCCACCGGTCACGCAAGCCGAACAGCGACGACATTTCAAGCCGGCTCGTGTGTGTATTGCGGCCATAGCCCGGTTGAACACGAAAGGATAGATCCCTGGACTTCTTGTTTTTTTTTCCGAGGGGTGGGGGGCGCAGACTGTAAAAAATAGGTGTTTGCAGACAATTAGTAAAGGCCATGAAATTATGCCTTTTTCGTCGTCGTAAGAAGCCCGCGCCAAAACCGTTCTCCGATACCCGGGGCTGTACGGTAAATTTGAAGGGCTTTATAGAGATGATTTGGTTTCCCTGCGCGACGGCAGTTTTGGGATCCAGGCGAAAAATGAAAACGCTTGCACATGTGATGCACTTCCGTTGCCGTAAAGAGTACCGTGGTGTCGTAAAGAAATTGCATTTTTCCATGCGTTTCATTGTCCAGGTCAAGGCACATAAAACCCAGTTTGAATTTAATATTTTTCAATATTCCATGGCCACTGCTTGCCATTTTCGGTAGGCGTAGCAAAAAGTTATGTAACGTTTTTTTATAACTAGGTTTTCGCGTCATCGTTTCGGCTCGTGACTTTTCTGGCGCGTTGAGTAGTCTGGCTTCTGCGGCGATTTGTAAAGTTCATTACGATGCGTTTAAGTCGTAAAGTTTTCACATGAAGCAACATGTATGAGTAACACCAGCACCGATCTTGTTGTGTTCGCCACAGCTGTCGTCTGTCTGGAGTGTCAACTCGCGGTTTGCAGAAACATGATAGCATTGGCAGCGCACACGCGGCGCGTCGCCTGATTGAGGCCTGATAAATCAGGTTGCAATATACTGAGATTATGAAGGTAAAACCTCATTGCATAAAAACAGGCCATGAAGATGTTCAAGAAGGGCACAAATTAAAAATGATTTAGGGAAATTGCAGCCATTGCAACCCATTTATTTGTGGCATTGTTTTATATGGCTTAAACTTTCGATGCTCTAGGGTGCGTTCATCCCCAAGTGCTATGGTTTTGGTGAACTACCTTGAAAGTATTGAAAATGCTGAACCGCGACCTTGCGCTTCGGCGTACAATAATATAACTCGTTAATAACGGAAGCACGAATGAAACGAGGCCACTTAATTAAAAAAATTGCACAAATTCCGAGAATTGTCTGCTAATGCGCCGCATTTTTATGCCGTTTCTCTTGAGTGTAAGTCTGTTAGAGCCAATTTTATTGGTTTTTCAAAGCCCGGTCCGTCCAATTATCGCCATTTACCCTATCAATCACTTACTTGCGCCAAATCTGCATTTTTTGTAAATGAAGGGCGTAACAAGGCTCAGCATTTCCGTATTTTTTACTGTCCTTGTTCTTTAGTTTTTCATAATTCTGTTCGACCAATTATCTCCATCTACGCTATGATAACGATTAAAAGCGTAATTTCAGCTAAATCTGCATTATTGTGGAAATGCAAATCGTTATACAGGTCGCCATTTTTCGTCATTGTTTTATATTTTTCCTAATTTTTAGTTTCTCAAAATTTTGTTTGACCAATGATCTTCATTTACGATATTATAATGAATAAAGGTGAAACTTCCGCGAAACCAGCATTTGTCTGGAAATGCAGGGCGCTACAAGTTACACGGCCACGGCCGGGCGCTTATCTGGCCTGCGCGAGAAAACGCTAAGATATTTGTTGTGTGCTCACTATCCATAAAAGAAAACGCAGTATCTGGCCTCCCAACGGCTCTTTACCTGGGCGTCGACGCAGCAATTCTGCAGGCGTCGCGACACAATGTTAGGTAGAGTGGGTGATTTAATATTGCTTCATTACATTACCAGATGCGTATTTTACTACCGCACCCCTATTACAAAAACAAAGGTCAAAGCATGTAACCGCACCATCAGAAGAGCTATGACGAGCAGAAAAAATTTAGTACACCATTTCATGCTTGGTATAATTGCCACTCGTGACGAGACAGCTCTTATTTGCAGTACAACCGTGCGCCTTACGTGTTAGTTATTTGCAAGCATTTTCATATGGGACACTTTGCACCAATGGCCAAGAATACTTTCGGTAACCAGGCAGAATACCTGTTATCAATTCCGTTTGCATCGATTGAATAAATCCCCGCACTGCGCATCATACTGTTGGAACGGGCACACAGCATGACAAAAGGTTTCCGCTTTTACCAGTGTACTTAAATTCCCGCAAACCATATAGTATTATGCCTCTTTGGTAGAGCGATTCAAAAACGGTGGTCTAAAGAAAGCCACCCGCCGCCGAATGTGTTATTTAAGACTCATGCTTGACGCGCAACAGCATGCAGAATACTTATAAGCCCACGCTTGCACTACCCAGCAGCCCGTGGGTCGTGGCGCAGTGGATATGATGTCTGCCTCTTGATTGCCCCTTGATGTGTTGTAGTAGACCCAGGTTCGATTCCCCGTAGGGTTACGTGAATGTGCTTATGAATACTTTGTGTGTCTTGTATATCGTAGCGTATATTAGAGCATTCACCACGGGGTGCTGGCGTTGGCCTGTCAATGCGGACGAAAAAAAAACGGATAGAACCGATCCTGGCTGAGTGCATTGATTGTTTTTCTTTTTTTTTTTTTTGATGAAAAGCAACAAGGCCGCTTATTTGAGGGGCCGTATGATTTGGGGGCCGCTCGTAAGCGGGAATATATTAGCCTAACGGGCTAATAGAAAAATTACGGCAAGCGGCCCGCCGAACACATGGCCTGGGATTTAGGTGGCCCTCTAGTTAGGCGGCCCTCAATATGGCCGCTTAAACGCCGGGCCGCGTGTTCGGTGGGCCGCGTGTTTTGCGGGCCGCTTGTGCTCGAGGCCGCCTGAACTGCCGCTTTATAAGCGGCTTTAAATTGACGCGGCGGCCCGCCTGCATGCGGATCGTATAACCAGGAATTGACTAAGAGTGTACATATGTCACAGTATCAAGCGGAAGACGATCACTAATGAACAGTCCTTCAGTGCTTTGAAAACAGGGGCTTTCAGAGAGCGGATAAGGCTTCTTCTCAGTCTTACCAGAAATGTGGGCATTCCGTTTATATCTCCCGCCAGATTGCCTTAATTACTTCCGCACAAGTTGCCTGCTAAAAGAACGTTGGGCTAAATGGTGCGAAGACGGGTAAAAAACTACTACATTTTTTTTTAAATAGTGATGCGACCAGTGACTGTCGTTGGCTTTGTTCTCGGGGTCATCATTAGTTTCTTTTTCCCATCATGGGTCTAAGCTGCCTGTTTTGCCGAAGCACGCCGGCGGCTGAAGGGAATTTTAGCTCAACGGAGATTTAAGCGACTTCTGTAGCTCTTAGGTGTACATGATGGCTTGTAAGGGTACATTGGTTAAAATACAATTTTGCGAGTGATATATCCGTTGTTAACTAATAGTCTTCGCCGTGTGCTGCATGGGTGAGCAACGGACTAAATAAAATAGTTTTTGCCCACGCGGCAATGTCTGCGATTCCTGAATTATTCTTTGTGTGGTCGCAGTTATCAGTAAATCAGCAAAAATGCTTGCATTTACTCCATTCGTCCCCAAAATAGTTCTTCATACTTAACACTGCCAGCCTTCAAGAAACAGGGCAGAACTTCACGACAGCTGACCGGCCACTCATAATTTAGTTCACAATGCGGTGCATTTGGAATAACGGGGGCTTATCATCTAGAGGCTGAGTAATACGCAGCGCTTTTGTAGGATACGCTGTGGCCATTTTACAGTGCTTCTTGGAAAACTAAGAGTGAAGAGGGTATATTGAAACACGCCAAATAGCATGAGCTCCACATGAATACGGTAGACTAAATAGACCGCAAATATCGGTCATCGGTCGCAATTAGGGCGGGATCGTAGAAACCACTTGGCCAAAAAGAAAATGTTTCCGGCCAGTACGTATATTACCATTGAAAACCCCTGCGCCTTGAAGGAAGCGATTGTATCTTAGTAACCTTCATTCGAAGTACCCCGGTTCATATTGATATTTCGCTGCACTGAGGCAAAAAAACCCTCACCCGCGCGAACTTTGGAAAACCAACGAAGCAAAGGGCATTCACTGTTCTGGTGAGGGAAATGAAGACGTAGTGCTTTATGCGCCATGTTTGAAAATGTGGGTTCGCAAGAACGAACTGCCAAAATAAAGAGATTTCCTCAGAAATAAGCAACGGTATTGGCACACTCGTGAATAACTGCGCCATATGAATGCGAATGTATTGTTGTATCACTACCGAACATTTAAATTCGTCATCTATTCAAAGAGCCATCAAAACGAAATGAAAATTCATTTCACTTGAAAGAACTATTTTTATCTGACTCAATTAGTGCTATTCCAGGCCCGGAGGTCAGTTTTTGACTGAAAAAAAATATGATGATTAATGAAAAACTTTTTAACCTTGCGCAACACGACGGTACAAGTGACGCAGCACGGCTTATATAAAAACAAGAGTTATCAATGTTTCAACTTGATTAATTAGCAGTCAAGTGGTACGATGAGACAACTGTTGGGCCCCCAACAATTACAAAGTCAAGTTTCTTTGCGGCGGCTTCGACAGGCGGCCGCCAATAGCAGGAACAATATCCGTAGATGTGGAGTTTGGGCCAGGAAGTTTGGGCGAGAAATGATAAGTTTGGGCGAGGAAGTGAGTAGTGAGTGTCAGTGCTTCATCAGCTTTTCTTAATTCCCAGATGGTTTGTTTCTAGTGCATGTTAAAATTTTTAATATTGTTATTGGGGCAAGTAGTCTTTTGAGTGAGCCACACTTGAACGATGCCTTCAGGGCCCCTTCAATCCTGGTATATTGTAAAATGAAGCTTCCTATGTCGCACTGATGACGTATGTCACGTCAAAAAGGCACCGCAGAAAAGCGAACTTTGCATGTAAATGATGACGATGATCGTGGGTGAAGTGAAAGAGAAAAAATGCTTCCCCTGTCTAAAATAGAACCTGGATCCCTCGCGTGAAGCTGACGTCTATCCAATCGCGCCAGTACGACATGATCGGTGCAGTTTGGATTTGGAGCGGGGTGCATGGACGTACAAAAATTTGAATAAAAAACTATGCGCCCCTCCGTCTAACGCCGCCGCTGGTTTAACGCGAAGCATACTTCTGCCTAATCGAATGCCGAAGGGTCGATGTAAAAGACGCTGATATCAAAAGTCGAAAGCATCAGTGAGTCAAAGTCCAAACTCAGAAGTCAACCAAGAAATACTCACAAGAAAGCTTCACGTTCAACCATCGCGATGGTTGGACGGAGGGGTGCATTATTTTTAGAGCGGTAGTAAGTAGCAGGTGCGTCAGGCAGTTTGGTTATTTGCACATTGAAGAGCGCCGGAGCCATACTTGTTCGGCACAAGTCGTCGCGCCGGTATTTTTAACGATGTTGTGGTGGACCCTATGCATTACTCTTGGCCCGCAGTTTTTGCGGAAAAGTTAATGACAGTTCCACTCTGCCCACGCGGGGCTAAAATTAGTTGCTCTTGAAACGTCCTCGTGTAATTTGATAGAGCAGTTTTACAGTGCACTTTTATAGCCAGTCATTGTGATCAAAGAAAAAAAAATTGGCCGCGTATCTGCCCGTTTCGTTGCAAATGTCGACGAAAGACGATAGTCGACTGGTGCCCCTGGCAAGTAAATGCCTCCCTTCTCTTACCCGCTGTTCCTGCTGTCCCTCTCCAGTCTCGTTGCTCCCAAGCTAACAGGCTAGAGGTTTGCTCATGTCAGTTTACATTTTCCGCATTCCCCTGCTCCAAGTCAGGTGTTTTGATGCCAGCGATGCCGTACGGCGGAGACGCGCGTGAATCGTGTACCCTACTACAACGTTTACAGAACCCCGTTGGCCTACTGCACGAACATTCAAAGCGAAACGTGGAACCTATCTAGTGGAACCTTTCGTTGTTGTTGGAGTATGATTTTTTTTCAAATGCCGCCAGGTATAGCGGGCAACCACAGGCGACTGTTTTTTGCAGTTGATGTCGTACTTTATTTGCTATCGGAAAAAACCAAGCATCCGTGAATTTTTCAATAAAGGACCATTACAAACATTACTCATGTATTGATTTTCTGCCTCACATTTGCGTAATGTCTTGTTGTTGGTGAACAACGTTGACATGTCTGAACATTAAAACCGGAATTAAAAGTTCAGATTTGGCTGTGACTATCGCGCGGTTACTGTTTCACTTTGTCCGGGTGGCTGAATTGTGCCACAGACAGACAGACAGACCAAAATTGCTGCGTTTAAGTAGCCCAAGAAAGACTATCGTCTTTAAAAGGCAACTGTAGGTCAACAATCATAACCAGCAGTCAATAAAACTCGCAAAACATGTGGACGGTGCAGTGACAGTTCGCAAAGCAAACATAAATGGCGTTTTTCGCACTGTGTTGTCATTGACGCGGAGTACGTATTTTTTCGTTAAAGCGCGCGTTAGGCGTTGTTATTCCTGAATGCTGCGGTTTTGGATGCAACAATCGGCCATTCCTGTATGTGAAGGAAAGGGAAAAGCAGGAAGATGGTCGAAATTCAGTCGGCGAAGCAGGGTATAGAAATTTTCCGAGTAAATCTACTTTTGCATTAACAAGAAGTAATTATTTGATTTAAGTAATATTGGATGCTGTAAGCAATCCCGGTTGTCCGATTACATAGAATTTAACTTTGCTTCTTCAGGGACATCTGCATGCTCAAGTTAAACAAGTCAAGAAGAAAAAAATCCTGACCAATCATCAGAGAAAGTCAACTGGCTTAATCATAACAAAATAAGTTTTGAGAATTCAATATTTTCTTTAGATTTCTATTTCCAATAATAGGCATTCACTAAACCACGTCTACATAAGCACACTCGCCCGCAACACTGATGTCACATCCTTTAAAGATATTGACCCACTTGCCCTCGGTGTTGCTTTTGCTCACGGAAAAAAAATTCTGCCAGATTTTCGGACATAACTTGACCTCTACTCCAAAAGAGAAGCCACAAAAGAACAAAAAAAAACAATCAGAAAATGACCTAGCAAAGTAATCACTCCACTGATACAAAGAAAGCATGGGAAATGGACTTGTGACCTACAAAGTAGCCTAACCTTGAATTGATTAGAAACAAACGCAAAAAACAAAGCCAAAAATATTTCTACCGAGAAAATGCCTCATAGTCAATTATATAAACACAAACACGCAGAAACAACCGAATGAGCCCCTGAAGAGGGGCGCATCGGACCAAGCCAAAAAAGTCCACCGCTTCCCAAGTGGGTGTAATCACCTTCCCATCAAGCGAACAGGGCTCCTTGTGGGATTAGAGTCGGTGGGCCTCTCCCGTGATTGTGATCCAAATGGCTGAGCCAGCCAAGGCTTCTTTGTCCCCGCGTTTGGCTTGCCTGTCGGCTGCGAACGCCAAGTGCCCCGCAGCACGACCGGTGCAGAAAAATCGCGGGCTTTGTTCAACGCAACGCACCATTGCCAGAGAGGGCACTCAGTTAGGGCAGTGCCACATTTCCATGAGTTAATTACATGTGCCGCGCCACAGAGTATGTGGCTCGTTAATTCGTTGACGCTGCGTCCATCAACCCACTCCCTTTCCCCTCGTAATGGCCTGAAACTAGGCGGCGCACTGCAGCCATCCGGTGCCTTCACGCAGAGCCCTAGACCTGTTTACCCTGCTTTTCGATGGGTCACAGCCGATTCTAGTTCAAGAATGTTGCCTGTGATTACAAAGTTATATGTATTTCCCCTAGCACGTGAAAGGGATTATTCTGGGCTTTCGAAAAAAAAATGTACTCCCTTAAGCTTCAGTTTAGGTCTGGCAGGGAGAATGATGCTGCTGCCGGGGATGTAGGCTGTGATTATGACGATTATCATTGTGAAGATTTGCGGTTTAAGCCTACAATACACTAAATTGGAGGATCAAGTTGGTTAGTCCCAGGCTGCATAATTTCTAAATTGTAAGGTCAGTTTATAATTTTAAAAAATGCGGCGTAGATGTCATCACGGCTGTATACGGTCAGAAAAATTTGAGCTTGCTCAACATAATCCTTGTGCACAAGACGGTTGAAGGCTTTTGTCACATTGTAGGGAAAATAATATAACCAAGCGGTTTTTACTCCACACGGAAAAACCAATTGACAGGGGCGGAACACATTTTTTCAACAAATTCCGCTCCCGGTAAAACAACGACTCCTAAGATGCATTTAAAGTACGTTTTAAGATTTAAAATTCTGGAGAAGAAAAAATAATTCTTAGGAGAGTAAAAGATGTGCCTTAAAAAGTGAATTTACATTCACGATAAACCTTTTTTTACACTTTCACAGGTTACTGCTTCTGCTCCCTGATGCATTTAAGGGGACATGAACACATGTATCCTTGTTTTAAATGACAGTACTAGCCTGACATAACTCGCTCAACTGAATTCCGACCGCAATGAAGGTTGTTCTCAGTATCACAACAATATATTTTTTTAAATTTTCGGCAACGCTACGTCAACACAGACATCATTTCTGGGGAATAGAAAGCATAGGGATCAGTAGCTGAGCACAATACCAGTGATCAAATTGTGGAATGAAGGGTAGCCATGCAGATGCAGAGCTGCAATATCGTACTGGTGATTATGGTCAGTAACTTTTATCGCTTGGTGCAAATTGCTGAAACTTTTTTTTTTTGCGACGTCACGAGGGCAGTTCGAGAAGGTACTTTTTGAATACCTGTTATATTTCTCGTATCACCAAGGCCTATTTTTTAACGTAGCGTAATATTTAGGTTTGTTCTACTGACGCGGCAGTGCTTGAAATGAACAAAATTTGAATTTTATATTTACGGTCCGTTTATTTCTCATGATAATAAAGCGGCGCAGATTTTGAACAATTGTGTTTAGGCCGTTATAGTTTTCTGTTAACACCCGCCTATCAAGTTCAAGTTCAAGGTCAAGTTTATTGCATTAATTTACACGTGTTTATAGTTGGGTTGTAGTAGAGAGGAAGGTCCCAAGGCCGAAGCCGTCCGCGGTACCTCCATTGAAATACACAATGTAAAGAATACGAGCGACGTAGGAAACGAAAAACATCTACATAACTATAGCTCTAAACATAACTATATAGATAATCATAAACCACACAAAACCATTGATATAAAGGTAAGAATATGCGACAGAATAAAGGTAACCGAAATGTAAACAAGATAGAAGCACAAAAACTAAGCAATCACATTACACTAAAAGGAAATACTAGACTTCAAGCAGGTAGTTTCTAAGTAAAGTTTTAAACTTGTAGAATGATTTTGCTTTCATATTGGTAGGCAAGTAATTCGCAAATGATACCGCAGAAAATTGTATTGTGTTTTTGCCATAATTGGTTGGAACGTTAGGGAGCAAAAAATTCTTTTCCCAAAAAAAAAACGCGTGTTGTTCCAATTAGTAATTAATCGAACGGGACAGATGTCTCGTACAGATAAAGATGTCGAGATAAAGATGTCTAGTAACAATAAAACTTCCATGGCGCACGTCTCCCTGGTTGGAAGCTAACTTGCTGATTGAGCTCTAAAACTGTTCCATCAAAATTGCATTTCAACGATATCTCCTTTGTCCCAGATACAGTTCAATGACACGGTTTCAGCGGATTCAAAAACTTCGAAATAACTTGAAAATAGGAAAATCTGTGGTTGATGTATGTGCGGAGACATCTTGAATGCGTCTGTGAAGATATCGAAAAACGCCGAGAAAACACAAATGAAAATATCGAAAACAATAGGGTCCATTTAGTTGCATCACAACGCCTCCGAAATGAAATATCAACACATCCTATCGGGAAGTGCCTTGCGCCAAATTGAAAAATTGGAAGTTGAGTGCTGTGTTTTCGTAGCCTCGCTGGCTTTAAGGGCTGAACTTTTTTTTAACCTTGCGATGTCTAACGCGTAATGCAACCTTTCGAGGCGCAAAGAGAAATGGGGTTTGCAGTTCCCTTGTTAAAACCTAATATTGTGACTACGTTCTACTCTAACTAGTAGCCGGACGATATAAACCACGAGCTGTATGGTTGCATCCGTTTGTTAGAATTAAAATCGCGATTACAAAATGACGTATATAGCTTTAGGCGCCAGAACCGTGTCCTGTTCACCACAATTTATTGTTGGGACAACTCCACGAGAAAAAAATTATTTCTATTTCAAAATGGGAAATAGGGCTTCCGTGTATTCAGATGTGCTTTCGGCAGGCTGGTGAATGAATTTTACTCCGCAACCTGCCGAGTGTCATGGACCTTTCCATAATGCGCCCGCCGCGGTGGCTCAGTGGCTAAGGCGTTGCGCTGCTGAGCACGAGGTCGTGGGTTCGATTCCCGGCCGCGGTGGCCGCTTTTCTGATGGAGGCGAAAAGCAAAAACGCCCGTGTGTACGAGATTTCGGCGCACGTTAAAGATCCCCAGGTGGTCAAAATTAATCCGGAGCCCTCCACTACGGCGTGCCTCATCGCCTGCGTTGCGTCGGCGCGTTAAACCCTGCAATCAAATCAAATCAAATCAATCTTTCCATAATGCTTCCTGAGTCGAAAACCACGTATCCGCAGCTCGCACAATGTTACACAGATTTTTCGATTCTACAATGCCAGTTCATGTCGGACAATCCGATGGCGCTCAAACGGATTGCACAAAATTATCGAGAAGATCAACTTTGGTAAAATATTACACTGGCTTCGAAACTGGCGACTCTTTCGAAACGTTATAGGCCGAACTGAGCCGAAGAGGAAAACGCGCCCAAGGCATAACTTCATACCGCCGCAAAAAAGGTGCAATATTTGGGAACATTTTGGCTTCCAACCTTTCGTACAACTGAATAAAGCTATTTCTAGTAAAAAATCCAAATTTCGCCTTTGAACGTGTAATTTTCTGTGATAATATTGTAATCATGGCCTTTTTAGGCTAGATGTGCAACGTAAATTTGAATTGTCTGAAGCACTGGCGTTGCTGGGATGGGGCGGGGGTTCATGAGGAGGCATTGACGATGTCAAGCAATAGAAGAGGCAACTCACCCCGCCTATCTAGAAACAATCACTTAGGATGATTACTTTTCCTTCCACCAGCAGTACCAAGTTTGTAACGTCTGCTCTCCGCAAAAAAAGAAACTGCAAAAAAAGAAACTGACTGCTAAGCAGACGACCTCGAAGTTATATGAACTACGCTCAATGCATGCGCAACAAAAAAGCTTTTTTGCGTTGAGGGTATTTTTTCCCACAACCCCTTATCGGGTTTCCCTGTTCAATATATATATATATATATATATATATATATACATATATATATATATATATATATATATATATATATATATATATATATATATATATATATATATATATATATATATATATATATATATATATATATATATATATATATATATATATATATATATATATATAGATATATATATATATCTGTGTGTGTGTGTGTTTAGAAATTAAGTGAGATCCGAACACACCTGGCGGTTCGGATCCCACCTGGCGAGCATTTTTTCTCCACTTTATTTCTTTCCAAATTCTTTATCTGTTTCAATAACCTACCACATCCTCCTTTTTGCTTTCCGAGGTCTTCTTGACTGCGAACTCTTATTTCTGTCTTATTTACTCGACCCCCTCATTTCCTATTCTAATTCGCTGTATATATATATACATATATATATATATATATATATATATATATATATATATATATATATATATATATATATATATATATATATATATATATATATATGTATTTATATATAAGGTAATTAGAGAAAGAGATATACGAGAAAAATATTATAAAATATAAAAATAAAAACTTCACTGACGTTTCAAGAAGAGGTCTTCCTTTCTTCAGAGTACAGAACAGAACAAGTAGGTTTCAGGGTTATGTAGCAAGGGTAAGGGTAGGGCAAGAGAAGAGAGAGTTTCGACAATCGGATCATGGTTGGTGGGCAGCAATAGAATGAAAGAAGTGGACGAGGGGGAATAATAATACAAAGTTTAACAAAAACCCACAGTGACGCGGTACGAACATGAGAAAAAAAGAGCCAAACAAGAAAAGAAACAACGAAAAAAAATTAACAAGGTAATTCCCCTTTTCTCCCATGGCAAGGGGGGTGAAAGAGGGGTCAGAACAACATATGCTCATGCACGTATTTGACATCAGCAAAAAAATCACAGTCACGGGGAACGAAGAGGGTCCAAAAAAGATATGCCCATTCTCGCAAAAGGCGAACATCTACCATACACACCCGTTCTAAGAATCAGGGTCAGGTAATGGAAACATGAGAGTACTATTCTTGGCTTCTGTTGGTGGGAGGCAACGGTCACGCCCAACAGCAATAAGCCAGGCAGTTTCGACAGGAAATTAGTGCACAACGTATACAAAGAGTAGAAAAAAGCAGGAAAAAAGTAAAGAAAAGGAAAAAAAAGAGAGGGTAAAACAAGGGGTGAAAACGATAACAGAAGGCAAGTGCATCGGTAGGACGCGGCACCGAGCGTTACGTATCTGGTCGGCACATGGTACCAGCTCAGGAAACGCCGAGGCGGTCAGCAACGAATATTAGAAAACAGCAATACAAAAAAGAAAGGGGAGATGAAAGCAATCACACACGCTCGCGTGCACAAATTGATTACAAGGTGAGAGTATCAAAGCTAACAATGGTACCGCAGTATTCTACCCAGAACATAATGTCCAGACTTGCTGGTCAAATTTGGTTTAGTGAAGTCAATGTGCTAAAAATCGCTGTGCTAGCACGAAATTATAACCATCTACGGGGGGGGTCACCAACTGATGGGAGAATATTATCGAGGGAGAGAAATGAACATGCATAACACTAGCCTGAGAACTGCAGCCGAAATTTTAATGGCAGGAAAGACAAGACACGTAAATTTCCCATAGCTTTCATTGACGCCAAACGACGCTGACGTAAACTTATAGATGAGGTAGGAATCGCGAAACACGCTATCGTCATGCGTTTTAAAACTAGATTCAGGAATTGTGGCCTCCAGTTGTTCAAAAGAATGACCAGGAGTGTTAACATGCTTTGATAGAGGCAAAGAAGGCCAGGTTCTTGCATGAGAGTGGTGATTGGTAATCCTCAAACGAAAAAGTGTTTCAGTCTGGCCGATGCATTGTTTGCCACAGGGTATGCATTCCAGCAGGTATACGACATTGGCGGAACCACAGTTAAAGTTCCTTTTTACATTAACATAATAGTTTGAAGCTGGGCTGGCGGCGCGCTGTGTGGTGGTAATTTGGTTTGGCAAATGTTCGCCTTTTGCGAGCATGGGTATATCTTCTTTGGACCTCCTTCGTTCCGCGTGACTGTGATTTTTAAATGCAGAGCATTTGTTTAACTCACGATGTCACCCGTTCTAGTTGTCCGTCGTAGTCCGCACCCCTCCCCCTACACTATATAAAAAAATAACACTTACCGGCGCCTGGTTTCGATCCCACGACCCTGCGGGCGGAACGCAAGGTACATGGTGCTCTACCCACTGCGCCACAAAGCCGACACAGAATGGAGGGCTACGAACGCGGCTTATATCCTTGACTTATTCAAACTACGTCAAGAAGCTGCTGATACAACGCATTCACTACCTGTGGGCGGAACGCGAGGTACATGGTGCTCTTCCCACTGCGCCAACATAATCATACCCACCTGCTAATAAATGATGTCACGTGACCACGTAATTACATCTCCTCATTTATCTACAATACAACAACCAACAGCAACAAGTGCAACAACATTAACGTAACGCAAACTACTTAACGTCGTACGCCCCAGGAAATGCTCTGCGTTTGATCGTGCCCCTCGCGAGGGGGATGTTTAGTTTCCTGTTTTGCCGAAGTCGAATACGTGCATGGGCACATATTGTGCTGACCCCTCTTTCACGGCTGTTGCCACGGGAGAAAGGGGGAATTACCTTGTTAATTTTTTTCGGTTTCTTTTGTTGTTTGGCTCTTTTTTCTCTCATGTTCACCGCGTCACAGTGGGTTCTTGTTATCCTTCTTATTATTTTTTTCCTATTCCACTTCTTCGATTCTTTCGCTGCCTACCAACCATGATCCGATTGTAGAAAATCTCCCTTCCCTTTCCCTGCCCTCAGCCTTGCTACATTTTCTGTATATATATATATATATATATATATATATATATATATATATATATATATATATATATATATATATAACCCTGAAACCTACTTATTCTGTACTCTGAAGAAAGGAAGTAATCTTCCTGAAACGTCAGGAAACATTTATTTTTTTAATGTTTTTCTCATGTGTCTCTGTCTCTACTTAGCTTATTTGCTCGCGCTCGGGTGAGTTTTGATGTTTACAGACTTTATGTATATATTTAAGTAACGAAAACTTCGAACAAGATAGAAGCACGATTGTTTCCAACGTTTCAGCAAAGAGACTTGCCTTCATCAGGGCCCTGACGAAGGCAAGTGACCGAACCCTCGCCTTTCGAAAGGCGTGGGTTCGGTCCCCACTCTGGGCGCGTGTTTTTCTTTCTTTCTTTCTCACGGAATTAATAGCAAATAATATTGTAACGTCACCAACGGTAAAAATAGTCTAACCATTCCCCTATGCCTTCTTTGGTGGTGTAGACTGCCGGCATTGCTTTCTGTATATATATATATATATATATATATATATATATATATATATATATATATATATATATATATATATATATATATATATATATATGTATATATATATATATATATATATATATATATATGCGTGTGTGTGTGTGTGTGTGTGTGTGTGTAGTTGAGAAAATGGTAGACGCACGAATAACCACAAAAACAGTGGTTTACTGACGTTTCGACGGGCATTTTTTCTCCACTTCCTTTTTGTCTTTCCAAATTCTTTATTGTTTCAATAACCTACCACATTCTACCCATTGCTCTCCGAGGTTTTCTTGACTGCCAACAATTATTTCTGCCTTATTTGAACGAGCCCCTCATTTCCTATTATGATTCGCTACATGCATAGCGAGAGCCTCTGTTGTGGCAGTCTTGGTGCCATAGGGAGCTTAAGAGGGTTCAACGCCAGTAGACCACTCACGAAATGTCGTAGACACTCTAGTCACAGACCGGGGATTAACAAACAAGGTCCCCTTCACCTCGAGTACTCAGAGTGGCGGTGGCTACCACCCCCAAGCGCAGGAAACAAAAATTTCTTAATACCCCAAAAAGTGGCGGGGAAAATACCCCGCCGGTAGCGTAGTGGTCACCGCACCAGACCGGTATTCTGAGATCGTGGGCTCGGGTGCCACCCGGCGGGAATTTTTTCTCCACTTCCTTTGTGTCTTTCCAAATTCTGTATTAGTTTCAATGACCTACCAAATTCTCCCCCTTGCTTTTGATGTTTTCTTGACTGCCAACTATTATTTTTCTTTTATTTCATTACCTATAATGATGGGCTCGCTATATATATATATATATATATATATATATATATATTCGTCAGAAGTTGATGCAATGGACCCGGTGAAAATACCGTACAGCGACGGAGCGATCCAGGCAGCCGCAAAAAACCTCGGTGGCACTAAGCGTGTGCTTTCCCTACTGCAGGCCCATCCTCGTCCTACACTGCGGCAGAAGATTTCCATATGTGCGTGGCTGGTCTGCTTGTCGGCATCTACTGGCTGCGCTGATCACCGGTGGTTCACTTCGACAGCGCAACTATTCCTGCAGCAGTGGGCGAGTTGAGGAGGCATCGCCTGCGCACATCGTCACGGCCCTGTGCTGATCGGCGCATCGCGCCGCAGTATATAAGGACCGACGCAGCTCCACACAGCACATAACGGAGCGATCCAGGCAGCCGCAAACAACCTCGGTGGCACTAAGCGTGTGCTTTCCCTACTGTAGGCCCATCCTCGTCCTACACTGCGGCAGAAGATTTCCATCTGTGCGTGGCTGGTCTGCTTGTCGGCATCTACTGGCTGTGCTGATCACCGGTGGTTCACTACGACAGCGCAACTATTCCTGCAGCAGTGGGCGAGTTGAGGAGGCATCGCCTGCGCACATCGTCACCGCCCTGTGCTGATCGGCGCATCGCGTCGCAGTATATAAGGACCGACGCAGCTCCACACAGCACATAACGGAGCGATCCAGGCAGCCGCAAACAACCTCGGTGGCACTAAGCGTGTGCTTTCCCTACTACAGGTATGGCTTCACATATCTTATTTCTGTAACTAAGCAAGAGCTCCTGGATCGCTTCGTTTGTTTCGTTTGTTTTGTTTCGCTTGTTTTGATCACTTGTTTTCACTAGTAGTGTCTATGGATCCGCCGACAAACCCTTTGACAACCCTTGGCCAAGCGCTCGCTGACAAACCCCCTTCGAACATTAAGGAACTCTCCAAGGCTCTCGTTGAACTGGCGCTGGGGATCGAAAAGGTCACCACTGGCATTCGAAATGATATCAAGGGTATTGCCGAAAACAACAAAACTTCTCTAGAGGAAATACAGGAGGTAAAAAATCAATGGAATTCATGAATAAGACCTTCGAACAATTACAGACTGACGTCAAAAAACATGCGCGGAACTTTCAGTGATAAAGAAACAGCAAAAGGTAAAAGAGGCCGAAGTGAAGCAGCTGCAGCAGTAAGTCCAGGACATGCGCAGAGAAATCGTGGAACTGAAACAATACAGCAGGCGTAACAACCTGGAGATAAAAGGCGTTCCTTCCTCTGCCGAAGAGTCATTGGTTGACGTAATGGCAACGATTGCTACTACGTTAAAAGCTAGGCTTTGTCCAGAAGACATCGATACGATTCACCGCGTTCCAACTAAAAAAAACGACCATGAAAACATTGTTGTGAAATTCATCTCGAGGACCAAAAGAGATGAAATTCTACAGAAGGCACGTAAGCAGGGGCTCTTGGCATCTACGCTCGGGTACGAAGGCAACGAGCCAGTGTATGTGAACGAGCATTTGTGCCCAGAGAATAAGGTGCTCCTTGGTAAGGCGGGGCAGAAAAAAAAAATGAATTGGAAATTTGCTTGGGTCTCCCAAGGCAAAATCCTGATGAGGAAGACCGAGAATTCTCGGGTTCTGCACGTAGCGACTGTGGAGGACCTGGCTAAAGTAAACTAAATGTCTGCAACTTCTTTGTAGTACCACATCTAGCTTCATATGGCCTTTACGTGTAGCCAGGTTAACCAAGAGTTTTCCAAGCATTCATATTTTTCCGTCGTTCACTCTAATATTCGAAGTCTGCGGAAAACCGAGAACAAGTTTTCTGAGCACGCACCAGTTTAGTTTCGATGTTGTTGCTTTATCCGAAACATGGTTGAAGAACGGCGAGCATATTTCTTTCCATGGGTATAATTTCCTGTCATCTTGTAGGGATACATCATCGCGTGGTGGTGGTGTAGCACTTCTTATCAAGTCTTCCGTGCTGTATAACGTTAGACGAGATGTATCGGTTATTGACGAAGTCTCAGAAACCCTATTCGTAACACTAACATCTGGAACAGTTGTGGGCGTCGTCTATCGACCTCCTAGTTCTAGCGTACCGCTCTTCCTTGACAGAATGGAAAATATTCTAAACGTTTTGAGCTTCGGCAATAAGCATCCTGTACTAATTACAGGTGACTTTAACATTGACACCTCAGCGGGACAAAACATTGATTATACATTACTTCTGCAGTCATATAGTTTTTATAACCTGATTAACGTGCCTACCAGAATCACAAAAAATACCGCCACGACCATTGACCATATTTTGTGTAACATGGACGCAGTCTTTGCTGGCGTTTACGATGAATGCGTGAGCGACAATGCCCCTGTGTTTGCTTTGCTTCGCACTGATAAGGCCGCTCCCGACAACAAGAAACCTACAACGTATGCGATGATCAATTATGCCCAGCTGCGCAGTAAGCTTCAAAACACGCACTACCATGACATCTTGTCTGAAGACGTGCATACAGAGTTTTTCAACTTTGTTAGTTCTTTATCGTCCATAATTTCCAGCTGCACAACCCACCATAGCTGTAAGTACGAGCAACCGCTCTGCCCGTGGATGACAAAGCCCATACTGAACGCCATAAAAGAACGAAACGCGTGGTATCGTAAATGGAAGCTACATAAACAGAACGACTTCTGTGCGCAGCAATTCCGACTCGTTAGGAATAAAGTGGTCGATATGATAAGAAAAAGGAAGAAAGAATACTATACTTCACAGGTGCAGCAAGCGCAAGGCAATGCTAAAAAATGTGGGATGTTATCAATAACGTCGTAGGCAAACCCACTAAAACATCTGTCATTCCAGACTCAGTTGATACTAGTACCGTAGAAAAATTTAATTCATACTTTACTACCATAGGGTCGCACTTAGCTAGCCAGTTCCTTCGACGCAATGGGATGAAAGCGGCAACGCGAAGTTATGCTCCTTTACAGTTGACGAAATTGACTATCCTGAAATTGTGAACGTGATATCAAGGCTTGCAGAGAGGAAAGCTGCCGGTCATGATGGTATAACCGTTTGTGTACTGAAGGACAATATTGATGTACTTGGGCCCCAATTACTTCGTCTGTTTAATTATGCCATAATTAAAGGGGTATACCCTGACAACCTAAAAGTAGCAAGAGTGTCACCAGTTTTCAAAAGCGGTGACCGTAATGAACCAGGCAGTTATCGGCCAATATCCGCCTTGAGCGTTATAAACAGTGTGTTTGAAAAGCTTATCTCTGTTCGTCTACGAAAATACATAGAACATAATAAAATTATAACGTCAGCCCAACATGGCTTTACTACAAACATGTCCACGTCCTCTGCTGTAATGGCATTAACTCAAGAAGTGTACTCCTCCTTACATAACGGCGAAATAGCGGTGTGGTTTTTCTTGACCTCACAAAGGCGTTCGACTCCCTAACGCACTCGATTCTCTTAGAAATCTTTGAAAACTATGGGTTTCAGGGACGCACCCTAGAATTCTCCTCCAGCTACTTGTCCAATCGCAAACAGTATGTTTCTGTTGCCGATGTTTCGTCATCACAATTAGAAATATCAACAGGTATCCCTCAGAGCTCGATCCTCGGTCCGGTGCTATTTTCCCTGTACGTTAATGACCTTTCCACGTATTTGACATCATCCAAGGTTATAATGTATGCGGACGATACCGCAATTATAGTGAGTGGTAAATCAGCTGAACATGTAGTTAGTGCGATAAATCATGAGTTGTTGCGATTGTCAAATTGGCTTAACGGTCATAAATTAACTCTAAACAGTTCGAAAACGAAGTATATGCTTTGCCGTTCCCCGCATAGACAATTTGATGGAGACTCCATGAAAGTATATTTTATTAGTTGTTTGCTGGAGCAAGTGGATTCCATCAAATATCTAGGAGTGACTCTGGACTGCCATATGAACTGGAAAGGGCATATAGAAATGATCTCCTCTAAACTTGCATCGTCCTGTTCTACTGAAGTAGAACGTACTTCAGTATCTCAATTATGAAGGTTATTTACTACTCACTGTTTCATTGTCACTTGACGTATTGTTGCGAATCTTGGGCATTTACATATCAAACGTATTTAGATCCCATCGTGCGCCTTCAAAAACGAGCATTACGTATTATGACATTTTCTAACTCTTGTGTTCGCAGCCGTCCGTTATTCTCTGAGCTACAAATACTTCCATTCTTGCATGTCCGTGAAATGAAGGTCTGTATAGTTGTCAACAAAATTATCCTCCATTGCCATCCTTTTTCAATAAATTTGTTTGTGTTACCTACAAGGAACACTAGGAATGCAAGTAACGTGAATTTTAACTTGCCTGTAACCCGAAATACCTATGGTCAACGGCTACTACAATATTACGGAGCAAAAGTATGGAACACTTTACCTATAGAAATAAAAACAGCTAATAAGTTTGTATTTACACTAAAAAGGTACTACCTATCCAACATCGCATGAACCGCTGTTCCTTTTGTTATGTTCAATTTTTTTTATTATTTGATTTTCCTGCAGTGTTTTGTAATCAGTATCTTTTCACTCACCTTTTTGTTTGCTGCTGTATTATGTATTTATGTAATGGGCCTAAACTAGCTTCGGCTATTGGCCCAACAGTTTGTGTTATGTATTTTGTATATCTTGTTGGTGAATAAAAAAAAATTGACGAACGGGTAACCAACAAACTTTAATGACGTTTCGGCTTAGTACAAGCCTTGTGACAAGCGACGGCGCGCACAAAGCGCGCCGCTGCTTAAACTTCGACAGGGCAGCAACGTAGGCGTTCGCTGTGCATTTTACGCCAGCGATGTGCTTCTCTCGCGACAGATTGTCAATAGCGATAAGCAGACGCAGCGGTTATCGTTTGTCCTGCCGGAATCAACAGGTTGGTCCTCTCCCCAGTCACTTTTTAGGTGGAAGCGCGCCCATGAAGTTTGTGCGCGGAACGTTTGGGAGCACTGCAATCAAGATGCGCAAGCCGGCACGTCACGTGGTGTTTTTTTGTATTTCGCGGGCACCTTCAATGAGCTGAAAAACACTAACACTTAATCGATAGAAAGAGAGAAACTGTTTATTCAGACGATTTGAAGCCGCTCGGCAACTTTCTAATTTTGATTTTTCGTCTAATCTCTGTAGTTCAAAAGTTTGCTAATTAAAATTGAGTAATTATCTATTTTAGCAAAATACAAAAAATAGCTTGAGAAACTACATACAAAAGTGAGCAACGTGCATTTGGTTGCGTCCTCTTAGAGTGCATCGACACATTTTTAAGCTCTGGCTAAACTTAGGTGAAAAACCTAGTATATATATTTATATATAACTATAGGACATGTAAGGCTTTCGCTGGGGAAAAAACATGTTTCTGTTGTCTATATGCTGGGCAAAATGGGCGTTTTGCGTTTCATAGAAATTCGCTTCGCGTGTCTAAGAACGCTCTACCGCATTGGCAAGCACCATGGCTTTAGCTTACGCAGCCTCCTTGGAAAGGAAGTCACGAAAGTTCGCATGCGCGAGTTGTATCCGCTTTCAGTTGTGCCTTCCGGAGTCTGAAGAACTTGCTCTGAGCTCCTTACAGCTTTATTATCTTGAACATAGCGGAAAGCACTTACACGCTGGTTGGTTGAAACACGGAATATTCTCGTCCCTACTGTGAGGAAACGAGAATATTGCGTGCTGATACAAACCATAAGGATGCCTGCGTATTTTGCCAGGATAAAGAAGTCTCCGTATAGATCGACATCTGGCTATACAATGACGTAGATTCTTTGTGATATTTCTTCTATCTTTTTCTATAACACAAAAAAGGTGCAAACTCTCTCCGGCATAAATACATTGCAGGCCTAAAAACAAAAAGAACCTGCTGAATTATCTATCAAGATACTTCCACATTAGCGTGCAATAAGCCGAGTAAATCGCTGCAAAACTCTTTCCTTTATTAGCAAGGTCTTCCTTTTAGCTCTATAGTAGTGATGTAGCTTTACACATCAATCAGTTGACTCTCGCAGTATCCACCTTAAGCGATTTCTAATGTTACGTAATATCATGCATGCAATTGTACAAAGTAAGTACGACTAGGGGAGACAAGCACAGAGGTTAGAGTAAAAATCATAAGCAGAGACATAGAAGTCGTTAAACCTAGGCTGTTATTCGGCGTAATTACAACACACTGATAGCAACGAAACAGAAGAAGGAGAGGAGGAAAAACTTTACTGTGAGCCTGATGATGTGGGAGTGGTTCCTCAGTCCAGGAGACCATGGACCGACCGTGCTGTCTCAGCCCTGGACACCAGGGCCCACTTGCACAAACACACGTGCTTATTGGCAGTCTTATTCACAGTCTGGTCTTATTCACGCACTTCAATAAGTGCGCGATTAATATTAGGACTATTGGGCTTGCTCGAAAGCACTCAGGCCAGGCTACAGAGCGGTCTTATTGAAGACTATAGGGACAGTGGGTACCTAGATGAGCACAAGAGAGGCCCCTAGGGAAAAGCGGGGAATAAGCCGCAAAACTGCGTGTTTCTGTCGCCGGCGTTGGGCAAGTGTACATTTCGAACCATGACTGGATAAGTTCAAGAAATGCTGACCATCACGCGGAGTATTTGGGAATTGTCACAAATACATTACAATGATCCGCCATTCTTGGTAGGCTAACTCCCGCCGCCGGGCCTCAGTCGGCCGGCCGCGTAAACGTAGTCACAAAAACTACGCCATGTTCCCGTGGCGGGAACCCTGAGGAGGATGCGATGCAGCAGTGGGGTGGGTTGGTGTGTAAGTAGAGTTGAAGTAACTAGTGTGAGTAGAGTTGGTGTGTGGTGTTAGAGTAAAGACACGCGTTGTTAGGGTGGTATGAATGTCTTTAATGAGGCAATGTAGGTAACGTCTAGTTGTGGTGGTCGTTTCGCCTTCAGTATGACTGCTTTGTGGTCCATGAAGTGTAACGTCAGTGGATGTTGCAGTCGTTGGGGCTGATGCTGTTGGTTGCACTTGCGTCAGCACTCACGTTGACGGGGATGTTGGCACTGGCGTTGACATTGGCACTCATCCTAGCAGCAGAGTAGCAGAACCGGCGAAGACGGGGGTTGGAAGCAGACTGAACAGCGCGAAGCGCGTGTGCACACCCGGAAAATGGAGGAGAGACGCGCATGCCCAGTGGAGTATCTCGCTGCGCGTGTGCACACCTAGTTTATACGGCTGTTTATACGGCTGTGAGGAGGAGAATGGAGTAGAGACGCGCATGCGCAGTGGAGAAGCGCGCAGCGCTTGTGCACACCAGGATAATTCAGGAGAGACGCGCATGCGCAGTGGAGTAATGCGCAGCGCGTGTGCACGCCTCGTTTATACGGCTGTGAGGAGGAGAGGGAAGCGTGCTGGGGCCCTATTCTTGACTGCACAAATTGCCGGCAATTCGCCCATGTTTTTTTGCGTAAGCACGACGTAGCAATCAGTGACGTGCTGCACCTATAGCTAAGACGACATGCAGTGTAATTTGACGAGTCACTCATAAAGATCGCTACCAAGTTATCAAATATTGTGCAAGAGAGATATAAAAACACTTGGCACGTACTATAAAAATTCAGACAGTAGCTTAAGCTGACAAGAAAAACACATTTCTCGAGGTCACATTTGGCGTCAACACCACAAGGCGATCGAGTAACGCTGATCCAAAAGCGAGCGAAAGGCGGATGTCGAAATAAAGAACATCACACAATTTTTTTACCGTATCTATTTATTTTTTTTAATCGCTTTTAGTAACATAGCTGGGCTCTCTGCTTCAATGCAAGCATTGTTGCGTTATCACCTTCCCTACCGCCACCGCCGCCACGCCATCGTCTGCTGCTGTGTTACAAGTTTATGGCGTGATCCCAAAAAAAGACGGCCGCGATCATCGCTTCTATGACACATAAGAGCAGCGAAGCGCTGCGCCTGATAACCGCGGAGCGCACCGATGTCGCCGATTCACTCATTCGTCAAGCTCGACTTCAATCAGCGCTGTAATGCACCAAGTAGTCACTTTTCTTTGTTATTTTTCTCTTGAGTTCCATCATGTGACCCAGCAGCTTACTAGGAGGAGCGTGGACAAATACCATGCACTGAGTTCTCTTTGTCATGGAGAGGCTTGTACTGCCCTCTCATGTTGCGGTTATGCCAAACAAATAATTTTTATTTTATTTCCAAACATAAAAGCTAAATACTGCACGTTATTTGTATGCTCCATGATCGCTGACTTGGAAGCAGTTGAAGCTATAATCTGTTTCGGTAGGAAACATGCTTTAAACAGTGCGCATGCGAAACTGCGCCTGCTGCAAATTGCCGCACATTTCGCGGCGCCGTAAGCCGGGGCAATTTTTTGCCCAAGTTTGCTTGTATTTTGCGACAAAAACAGCCGCCGTTTTCAAGCTGTTACGTAGCATTACGTCACTTTTACGCAGGCTGAGTTCCCAATGCATGACGTAATCGTTCCCGCCAACTGTTTAGATTACGTCACGCCTTCTCAGCCAATCACAAAGGGGGTGTGTATTACAAGCAGTATTGTTGTTGAATAGCAAAGACAGGCTTACGTTGTCATGTCCGCTGCATTTAGTCTGGTTTTTCATTGCCGGCTAAGAATTATGCGTCTTTAGTAACGAGAAATAAGGCAAACTTTAGAACTGGTGTCCGTAAACGTCATAAAACGTCAAAATGACGGCAGCACACACAACCACTTTGTCAACCGGAAGCACGTGACCAAAACTGAAAGCCAATCAGAAAAGACTTCCGGCAAATTGCCTGAATTGCCGGCAATTTGTGCAGTCGAGAATAGGGCCCCTGGTCTCGTGGCGGCCCGGGAAGACACCGGCAACACTGTCGCTCCAGAAGCCATTAAAGGGTAAGACACCACCGGGCGTTCAGCAAGCCGAGCATGCGCAGTGGGGGTGTGGATGACGCAACAACAACAACATGGAAGGGACATATCCCCGATCATGAGATGCTTCACATCTAATGAAGATCGTCTGCTGCAAAGCGTACACTCTAAACTTTTTTTCCACCCATATACTCCCTAGAGGTTCTTTTTCGCTTGTCCTCTAGTGATCCTCCTTGTAGGAGTTTTTTTAGTACATGGAACAGGGAGGTTTTGTTTACCTCCTCAAAACAGGGTGTTTTTAGGTGATAGAAAGGAGGTAGTTAGGGAGTGTTAAGAAATGTTAGGGAGAATTTAAGGAGATCAAAATGGAGTATTCTTTACTTCTTCAAGGCGTTTTTAAGTGATGTTTATGGACTTTTTAGGCGGTTGAATAGGAGCCTATTATGGCTCCCTTGGGAAGTACTTATGTTAATTTAGGGGCGTTTCGAGGAGGTTCAAGGGAAGCATTTACTTCTTTTGCATGGAGTTTTACGTTTTGTAGGCCTCGCGAGGGGTGTTTTTAGAAGGTTCAAGGGAAGCATATATTTCTTTTGAATGAAGTTTTGCAAAGTTGGGGCGGTTTTGCAGGCCTTCCGAAAGAAGTTTTTTCAAGGCCACAAGGGAGAGTTTCTAGTTCCCTGCGGGAGTACTGATTTCACACGGTTTTTCTCGGTTTCAGGTTTATTTCAAACGAACTTTCGCATACAAGTTTACATGGTACATGGTGTACACAAGGAGGCTCCGAAATAAAAACTTTGGGCGACCTCCTATAAGAAAGCAAAAATGGTAAATTGCTAAAAACACGCCAGTTAGGAATGGAAGACAGCAATAGAATGCTAGTTGAACAAACCGTACAATTAATATTACTACAAGAACTGGAAATACGCGACAAACAAAGATAGGCGCAAACACAACCACATGGTAAGTGAAATCATTATATAATAATAGCGGGTCGGGAACGCGTCAGTACTTATCATAACTTATCAGAACGCACCAGCACTCAGTACAGAAAGTGAAAAAAATGGTTGCAGTGGTTTACAACAACAAAAAAATTTCAGTTGGTGGTGAAATGAGCGATCTGTGTGCTAGTTGAACAAACTGTAGAAACAATATTACTACAAGAACTGGAAATACGCGAAAAACATATAGGCACAAACACAACGGCATGGTAAGTGACATCATTATATAATACTAGAGGATCGAGAACGCGTGAGTACTTATCAGTACGCATCAGTACTCAGTACACAAAGTGAAAAAAATGGTTGCAGTGGTTTACAACAACAAAAAATGTTTTCAATTGGTGGTGAAATGAGCGAGAGCTGTGTAACGATTTGATATTGAAAGGTAACGAGCATTTTGTAGATGGTAAAGGCACAAGAGATAAATGATGTAGGAGACAGACAGCAATGAGATGGCTTGGATAAATGAGTAATATAAAGAACGAGAAATATGCTGCGGAAAATACCAGTGCGTTTTGATAAAGACACAAATGCGCCAAGAAAAGTGACCCAGTATGAGGGGTTAATTGCAAGGATATAGAACAGAATGCGTGGTTTTGCGACAGCTTCTTCAGAGTGAGAAGAAAAAGCCATGTAATTCGTGTTTTTCCGATAATTTTAAGTTGATTCATTTGGCACCAGTTGCCAACATTATTTAGATAATTATTTCAAGCTATATTAGTTGGTTAATATTATTGCTTCACTAAAAGATAGCTGTATTATCAGCATACTGAAGGGCCCATCAAATATCCCCTGTTCAGTAAAAAAAAAAGAAAACGTCAGAAACATAATACGAAATTCTTTAAACTACTATCCAATGATTACAGGATTGAAAACAAATAAAATATTGGTGAGGGATATTGATGCGATAAAAGTTTAGTTCTAAATCCTTCACACGTGGTTTGGTGCTGGCAAGGTCCAAAAAGGCATGTTCCACAAACGTTAGAGCTCTGTGTGCCTTCTTGGGATATTGAATGTTGAAAACCCAGAACGATGCAAACAGACTACACAGTCCTCCCAGTAAAGATGATGCAGTCAAGACACTCTGGCCATCGATGCGGAGGCTAATTTCCCCGTTCGCGGAATGCAGGCAGGGAGTCAAAGGAACATCTACCTGAAAAAGCAAAAAAGAAAAAAAAAATGACCCACATCTAAAATTCAAAACAGACACTATGGTTAAATGAACTTAATAATTCGGTACAGTAATAAAATTGTTATGCCAGGTTCCCTGCGAAGATTCAGTACTTAAATTAGGAATGCAAAGGCTTCATAAAACCAAGTGCCAGTACATTAACCATCGTGGCTTTTGCAGCAATAAAAAAGAAATTACTTCCGCACAATATACTCGAGCACAACTTTAAATGACAGTGACGTTAAAATGCAAGTCTCTCTAGGTTGATAGATTAGCTCACGGAGAACACTATTATACCCCTCTTACACCTGGCATTTTTTTAAAGCAAAGCTTTTTACCTCTACCCCCCAAGGGTTCTTTCGCGACCGTTGGTGTCACCAGAAAACTCCAGCAAACAAATAAAAGAATTAACTGGCACCACCGGGAATCGAACTTGGAACTAATAGACCAACAAAGCGACAGCCCGTTGTCTTACCGATTTAGCTACGAGCCCACGCGAAGACGGGGAACACAGGTGGTGTACTCACCAAGCACATCTACGGGTATACCCCCTGCGTTCTCGCTGAATGTCACGTGAAAGCGTCACGCGACCACTCACGCCCGTCTAGTAGCCCTGTGCGCACCTTGCTCATGTGCTAAGAGTTACAAAAATTAAAGGAAGCTCACACCAATGCATCGCATCTAGTACGCCAATGAGCTAAATAAAGCCCGTGGCCTCCAGTGTTCACGTTTTTAAAAAAATCACAGCTCCTTGTCGTCCGCACTCTAGCCAAATCAGGGAATACATTCAGATACTCCTTGATGGCCAGGCCATCACTCCAAGCCCCAGTATCAAAATCCTGGGCCTACATCTCGAGGCTAACACGACGAGTGACGTCTCCTTGCAGCGCCTCGATCAGGCGAGTTGCAACCAAGAAGCGAGGCCTAAAGGAAGCCGGTACCTTTCGATTAATTGAAGCTTTTGACCTTTCCAAAGTCTCTTACGTCAACCCCCTGTCTTCTTCTCGACAAGGAAGACATAAAGATGCTTTATATAATGATTATAAAGGCGGTCGAGCAGGCAATTGGCCTTCTCATGAGTGCGTCCAGACAGAAGCTGCTTAGCACGGGGCTCCACAGCACCGTGGAAGAGCTGATAGAAGGCCATCTTTCTAACCAGAAGGTCCGACTCAGAACTGCGGTGGGTAACCGCATGCTTCACCAGATTGGCTGGGCAACCCAGAATGTCACTCCGCTTGACATACTCCCAGACTCTTGGCGACTAAATTAAAGATGCTCCCTTTGTTTAGAAATATGAGCCCTTCAGACGACGAGGGTGACCGAAAAGCACGGTCTCGGACGCTAAAACACCACCCTCGGTGGGGATCATGCAGTTATCTACACAGACGCCTCCAAACATCGAGGGCATCAATACGCCATCATCGTGGCTACCTCCAGAACCAACCTCCTTGCGTGTACCTCGCTTAGGACCCAAGAAATAAACGGCAGCAGAACAGGCCTCCATCACCATGGCTCTCCCTCAAACAGGGGTTCAGAGGGTAGTCACCGATTCCCAGCAAGCCTACTGAAATTACCAGTCGGGTTGGGTGTCCTGACCTGCACTGGGCGTGCTAAAAACCACTCCCCAAACGGTTTCATTTAGCTCATCTGGACATCCCCTCACGCTTCAATGGAGGGCAACAAATACGCCCACCCAACAAGCCTGTGCTTTTAACTCCCGGGCTATGGAGCTGCACGAGGACAGTCACCCGCTTGTCACGTTCAGGGAGATAACTCAGCATTATCGCCTTCTAAAATAGACCGTACCTTCACCTTACCCTGACCTTTCCAGAGAACAACAAACTACACCACGGCTCATACAATCCGGGCTCCTTCCCACAGCCTACCCGTCTTCACTTAATGCATACGAATCGCTACGACGCTGAATGTAAATTTTGCTCATAAGTAAGAACACTCCGCCCCGTAATCGGGGTGTGCGACTTTAACCCCTATCACTCTCCTCTCTTTCCGTCAAGTACCCAACAAGAGCAATAGGAGGTGCTGCTGTTCAGGCCCTCTCTACCTACCCAGCTTTAGCGGGTGGACAGAATACAGGCCGCGCGGACTGTATATGGGCCCCACAGAAGAAGGAATCACTCCCCAGTGCTGCACTCTGGGCCGTTCAGAAATCTGAAAAGAAGTATTCCTTCCTCCTCGTCCTCCTTCTCTGCCGCAAATCTCGTCGCCTCCGTCCGCGGCGCAGAGACGGAGAAGTCAGATCGTCTGACACCGGAATGGAGCTTACGTTAATTTTATAAAAAAAAAGTTTCCACTCTTGTGCTACACCAATACAACTCAACCAAACACCGTTCATGCATCATGCATTGATTTAACCTTACCAAGAATATCTCTTCGAAGTATTCATGGTGTGGGTAAGTGCATTTTACTTCTCTCAGGTTTTACTATTTATAAAGCGATGTGAGTGAATTTAAGTCACGTCGCATGGGCAATAGTTATGGGTGCCGTTTACAGCTTTGCTTTCCAACCACATTCACGGGGTGGATTGGCACGATTTTTTTAATAAGATTGAAACTAGCAAAAACACGTTTTCACCATAAGGGCTTAAGTGGCCTGATGCGCACAACTTCTTTCTTGGCTGCCGCTGGATGGTGCTACTCGTCCATACTTGGGGTGGCAGTACCGCTTTCCAAGGGAGCATGCGAGCTACGCATGAGAAAATCGTTCGACGCCAAAACTTGCGGGGCCTCAAAAGGCCAATGTTTTTCTTCAGTGAAGCGTAAATACTGATCACAGGTCCAATGGAGAAACATTTTGCTTAGTGGTCTCGAACGACAAATGACAGGGGAGTTTGGGGAAGCATGAGCGATTTGACCGGAACTGACCAAACTGCTTGGTACGTGGTAATGTTGTATTCAGTTGCTTGTATACTGCTATTAATCACCGCTGCTTCACTTGCTTCCTGTTTATCCTGATGCAAACAGCGACTGCAGTCGTGTTTGCGTCACGTTTGATGGGCAGTTGAACAGCGATTTCTCAGCACTTAAGGCATCTTGGCACTAAATCAATGCTGAAATGGCTATGCGGAGGTCCGACTTCCGTTTGAAATCAACTTGCTGGTTGTCTTTAATGACCCTTTAACAACAAGTTACCCTTATGCCTCATCACTGCAACCGATTGTTCCTCCGTGTGGTGCAAAGTGTGTTACTGTGAGTATTTTCAACGTGAAACGAACCGTTTCTGTGATTTGTAGGACTGATTCTGCTATTAATTACTGCAGTGACAACAAGCTATGAAAGAAAATCCCGCCATCTCCACGAAGTGAATGATGATGAGAGGGGCGAATCTAAAATGGTTATCAGCAGACAATGTGACGCATTAAGTGCAAGCTGCTTGCATAGTGTGTGCATTGACATTAGGATATGGCCCCCTGGCAGAATGATGCGCTGCGCGAGATTTTGCCGTACCTAAAAAGACAGGCAACTAATTTTTACGGAGTATAGGATCTGTAAAAGGGTTGCGAGTTGGGCGAGTTGGTAATTATGCATTGCGAAAAATAAACTGCGCGCAAATTAACGAGGACAAGAACACATGAAGACGGCACAAGCGCACACTCGCAACTAGTTTATTATTGCACAATTCAAAGCTTTATATGCCCAAGCGACCAATTGCCGCGCCCCCAATGCGTCACAGTTCTCGGCGCACTCAGCCGAAAATACTAAAAAACCGTAACAACAAAACCACAAAACGAACTTTGAGGCGCAGGAAAGGCGAAAAATCAGCAAAGATAACCGCATCATACATGGATTAAGACCCCCCTCCCACCCCCAACACGCATTCCCAGAAGAAGCACCGAAATAGCGCTCAATGTGCGTCTAAATATGCGACTTCTCGATTAAGCAGGGCGATAGAGGGATGACTGATACAGTCGCGTGCGATTTGAAGGTAATCGCGCGATCGTCGACCGACCACGACGGTAACGCCCCCGCGCGGCTTGTTTTACGGCGCCTGGTTCCTTGTTTAAGCATTCTTCTCTCCCTCGGTCGCTGTTTATTCAAGCGGTCATCACTCCCGCGGCAAAACCAGTACCCCCTTCCTCTTTTGTGATCGCGCACGCAGCGAGGAGATCCCACATGTCGTATCTTACAGTAGTTCCCGAAAAGGTGCGCACAAACACATTGTTGGCAAATACCCGACATTTATAACAATGGGTGCTATCGCTGCTCACGATAACCAAGAAGAAAGCCCACACGTGATTACAACCACACACAATCACCACAACGCAAAAAGGGTGGTTTACTACCCGTGGGAGTGATGACTGCTTGAAGGAACAGCGACCGAGGGAGAGGAGAATGCATAAACTAGGTCCCAGGCGCACCAAAAAATTCCGCTCGGGGGCGTTATCGTCTTCATCGGTCGAAATCGCGCGCGACTGTACATTCGGAACCAGCTTTTCTGATGTGGCTGGCTTCTACAATTTCTCGCGTTCGCTGGTTCTTATGTGGCAAAAGGATGGCTGTGGGCTCAAACACAGGGACACAATCAGGTCTGCATGCGCGGCAATGAGAAGATAAGTGGCTCAGGTCACGTTGAAAAATGAAAAAAAAAACTGTACGGTACTTTTAGACGTCGTACGCTCGAGTTTGTGACAACGTACCCGTGTGCGGCTCTGTCCTGAAGTTCGGAGAAATGCAGGCGGGTTGTGTTATATTTCTCGTCTTGCATTACGCTTTCTTTTATATATTAGCTCCCTCTTTCCCGATCTCTCCACCTTGCTTCCCGCTTCCGTCTGACTGCGCTGATTTTCGCCAGCACGAAGTAACCGTCACGTTGCTTTGAAACGACGCCGCGCGCGACAAACGATTTTATCTCGAATGCCCTGTTACAAACCGGCCTACAAAAGAATGCGAACGCATACCCCAAAACCCACAAACAAGTAAAATAATACGAGTGTGCGCTTTTTTCTTTGCCCGTGCGTGTACGAGCTGTGAGCGGCACGGGAACCCGGGTACTTCGCTGTTAACCCTATCCAAACGTTTGACAAATGCATCGACTGATGAAAGACCACTTACCAGCGAGCTGTCCACACCTGTCGCCGTATCCAAATGCTGTTTGCGGCCGTTCCTCATGTGACAGGGGCACATGAAAATCTTTCCACCAAATGGCACTACTAGTCCTTCACAAATAAGAAAAAACGACGGCCCAAGGCGAGGCTTGAAGCTCCGGCCGCGCCGTCACCGGCCGCGCTGCGTTGATAGTTGTTTACATCCGGGCAGCCAGTCGTGCCGCCAGGGCAAGTTGAGTCGCTGCAGTCGGGTGCGTTGGCGCGCTGGCACGAGAATTTAAATCGTCTATGTATGCGCAAGCAAGCGAAGCAGATGAACATTGCAATTGTTTGCAACGGCGAGAACTGCATCTTCGTTAGCAGCAGAGTTTGACAACACCTATCGCCAAAATAAACAGATTGAGACAACACGGCCGCGCTCTCTGCCTGTGATCGCGCTGGTTGAAGCATCTATACGGGTATACGTACGGTATTGGTTTTGTAGCTGCGTGCAACCGTCGCGTCCTGCTTACTCGTTCTAATTAGCATTAGGCCACGGTTGAAGTGCTGGTGCACGGAGACAACAGAAGACTAACATGGCGACCGCCCGCTTGAGATGATTACCTCAGATAGGGCGTTTATTGTGGACGTGGTAGTATACAAGGAACGGAACGGCATCTCACAAATGGTGTTAAGTCGTTCTAAATCCTCCCTTTTGCTACCCGGATGGGCAACGGTACTACCATGGAGGTTCGTCCACTTCTTTAGATCATGCCTAGGGAGTACATTTTTTGCTATAGGTACTTTTCAGGGCACATTACTTGATTAAAACTCCATTTCCGGCTAGTTTGCGT
The DNA here is from genome assembly GCF_048455015.1 of Haemaphysalis longicornis. Lineage (NCBI taxonomy): Eukaryota > Metazoa > Arthropoda > Arachnida > Ixodida > Ixodidae > Haemaphysalis > Haemaphysalis longicornis. The sequence goes on from NW_027526314.1 coordinate 6,804,061, forward strand.
TTACAGTGTAGGCCCGAGAAACACACTGGGCTGGCGCCAAAAGCATTCATGTTGTCTCGCGTTGTCGCAACGCACGTCATGCTTTTCATCTCACCGTTAATTATAAAGTTGCGAATCGGCTTCGGGTTCATCGTCGTAGACTCAGGTGCAACGAGCACTCCAGCGACTCACGCCGCCTGAAACGGCGGCACGATCGCAATAAACCGCTACCTAGCCGGAAGCTCGCTTAGCGAGGGCTTCAGCTGTAAACAATCGTGCCGTAGAATATAGCCGAATGTTGAATAAATGCATGCTGCTTTCACGCGCAAAAGATCCCAATTGTTCAATCAGAATGCGCAATCAAAGTGCAAACCGAAACAATCAAGCTTCGCAACAGCCACTTTTGAAGGGACTAATTGAAAGACGTGAAGTCTGCGCTGCTTCTCTTTGAAAACACGATTTTATTTAACGCTCTGGGGCAGAGGTATTACAGGCTGCTAGCATTTTGCTGTTGTGTATAATTTTGATGTGACATTACATTCACACCGCGCGATCGGCCAGCCGATGTCTGCTCGGGAGAAATATCGGGCCGCAGACGATATATTCCGTCCATTTTTGTTTGATGTCATGGAGAAAAAAAAGCCGCGCTACTCGTCCGCGCCCATAGCACACACAGCGAAAGTTTAAAACGGTGGTTGTCTGCAGCCGTTGCTGTGAAATAAAAGTAGGTAGGCCTTGCCGCTTCCCTCGCCGGCCTTGTCTGTCCGTTTCCTCCATCTCTCCCGACGGCGATTCCAACAGCGTCGATCTCCGGGGCATGGACATTTATTTGTTCCAAGCAGAGGCTCAAGCGGCCGCCGCTCGGCATCGTTCGCAACTTCTACGGTTTCTACACTCGTTTTTCACGGTTCGGAGGTCGATCTTCATAATTTTATGACCGACCACGTCAACATAAGACTGTGAATATTACTGCTTGGAGCAGTCTTATTCACTGTCTTATCCCAATCTTATTTAGAGTCTCATTCGAGGTCTCATAAGTTTCCGGAAAGTGTCTCTTAGCCTAGGAAAAAAAAAGAATAAGACTGCCAATAAGATTAGACTGCGAATAAGACTGCCTTATTGGGCTTCGAGCAAGCGAGCCCAGCAGCTTCTGTGCATCCAAGCTGGAATGGTCGTCAGGTTCTCCCACAGCTCAGGGAGGGGAAGGCAAGTGGGTAAACGTGGGAGGGCTGGGTCGTGTGCGCGCTCCAAGATCATGTGTATGAGGGCAGAATTTATATGTGGCAGGGTATGGGGGGGGGGGGGGACATGCCATGTAGCCACGTTGGGTTGGGAAAGTTGCTTGTTTGAAGCCTCCGGAGTATTACTTATTTTGTGTTAGTAAGCTGTGAGTGAGGAGGAGGAAAATGTCTTGATGTGCGGTGATGTTGGGTGATGTCTTGAACTGTCAGCGGGCGAACGAGACTCGGTGTTTCCTCATAGGTCTGAGAAAGGGGTTCGCAGGCTTGTCTATGGGCAAAATTATTGCCCGTTAGTGAGGAGTGTCCCGGGGTCCACACAATGTTGATCTTCCTGTTGGGGTCGTGTTGAGCCAGGAGGTTCCACGTAGTTGAGGCCACGTAGCCTTACAAAAAGCTGCGACACACGGCTTGACAGTCCGTAATTACAAGCGTTGCGGGTGTTTGAGTGATGTCGAGGGCCATAACAAATTCTTCCGCGGCCCAAATACATGTGGTCTTGATTGAGGCGCAGGTGATGAACTTGTCTTTAGTGGTTACCATGGCTAAGTGATGGGACGGATTGGAGTAAGGGCTGGCATCTGTATGAAACCGTAGGATTGTTTCTGCAGATTTGTTCTTGGGCTTGGATACGAGCGTGGTGACGACCGGAGTGCAAGTGGGATGCGTATTTTCGGGAACAGGGCGAATACGAATGGATTGACGGGAATTATGGGGAAGGGGTTGCTTGGCTCACAATGTCAACCAAATAGAAGAACGGTTGGAATGGCTGTATTACAGGAATGATTACATCAGGCGGGTTTCTTCCATCGTTACTTCATACGACGATTTTAGCGGTTTTTGGCGTGGCTCAGATATAACTTTTAATAAAAACGCGTTTTCCCGACAATATATGTCTAAAAACCCGTCGTTGTGAGCAACAGGTGGTTCCGCATCTGTGTGTGTGCGTGCGCGCGCGCGTGTGTGTGTGTTCGCGTGTGTGTGTTTGCGTGTGCATGCGTGTGTGCGTGCACGTGAGGGCGTGTGTGTGTGTGTGCTCGTGTGTGTGTGTGCGTGTGTTTGTGGGGTGCTGGATACGGGGCTGTTCAAGCTGCAAGTACGCAGCTTTTCTCCGGCGTACCACCTAAAACAATCAAGATTTTATTGATCGATTGAATCCCCATTGCCGATTTCTAAAGCATTTTAACACCATTCACCATGGTTTTCGACTGCACGCTTTAAAGCCTGCAGTTCCTGCCACATTATCACCTTGGGGTACCATGTAATAAATCAAAGCACGGTGCAAAGGCAAGCGCCATAATCATTACAAGCCCCAGTAGAAAAAAATAGAAACGCTAGGGCTCCGCTGCGTGGTATTTTAAGAGTCCAGTTCCCGTTAAGGGGTGGAAAACGACAGTGCTGTCTCAAACTACACAAACGACAATCAGATCATTACGTACGTTGTAACAACTGAACATATAAAAAATTAGAAGTCCTCAACTCCATAGCAATAGAGTGCGTCCTCTACTGACTTTGGCTTGTATCGTGGGAAATTTTCTTAGGCATTGTCGATGTTGTGCTAGAGACACTACGGATCCCCTTTACGGCATTATTGCGTCTCCTTTGTAATTTAAGCTTCACGTCAAGCAAGGACTGTTCTCAAACGCGTCGAAAACGGTTACGCTGCGGCTGAGTATGCGTGCTTCCTGTTGTAACGCTTGCGATCAGGGTGTTTTACGTAGGCCACTGTCTACAAATCGTATTTTTATGCGATGCCATCGATGAATAGGCTCATTCTTCGATATTCCATGGGCAATAGCCGTCGCAGCTGCTGTGGTTCTGAGCCGTGCTTATAGCCGTGCTAACCAAAAACCAGCGGGAAGAAGCCATTACCGCCAACCAGAAACGACGACAACAGCATCCAGAAGCGCACGCCCGCACGTACGCGCACGCACACACGCAAATGTTAAAGGCGTGCCGGTTACACGAATACGCATATGTTAATATGTTGGGCAGTCCATGTGCAGCACATATGTAACCATCAACCTGTCTCAAGGGCATCTGATGTATGGGGCATTTACGTTAAGGCTGCTTCCAGGAATTCGATATTTGTCTCAAAGCATTTCATCTGGGCTTCTTTCTAAAACAGGCGATCAAGAAAAGCCAGTCGTTAGATAGAAAACAAGAAATGAGCAGCCGCTGTCCTGCTTTAGAATCCCGTTTCCCGGAATTGTGGCTGCTTCATTGCGCCGTGGCCTCGCTGCGCTCTATCTACATCGTCGTCTTCTTCGCTATTTATTGCTTTTCTTGGGGCATTGCGTTCATGCTTATGTTTCTTTTTTTTTTGCATTTTGTTTGGTTGGTGGAAGGGGCGCTGGTGTTTTGGTAGCATTTGTGAAGACTAGGAACCTAGTGCGGCCGCATGAAAACAAATCGGTACCCCAAGCGATGTGACTCGTCTTCCACCGTCTTCTCTGCCCGCTGGCGCATTTGTAAGCTCTACTCATAAACAACTGAAATTTATGAAAGGGATTTGCATTGTCGCTTGTGGCGCCAATCCGGCGTGGCCACTGAAGGAGGCTCTCAGCGCGTGGGCAAAGCGCTACTTCTTGTGTGCACCTTCCAAGAAGTAGCGCTTGGAAGGTGCAAGGAAGGATGCGGTGGAAGGATCGGATGGTAGAGGTGAGGGAGGGCAGGAGCAACAAAAACGGGCTAAGGTGTACACATGGGGATTGTATTGTTAAGTTTACTTTGTTCTTGCTTTGCCTTTTGGGGGCGCTATGATTTTGCATTGCAATTTTCTGGCGCTTCTTGGTACCTGTTTGCCACAAAGCGTATATTGCTCCCAAACCGCTGCTCTCTGATTTCTCTACTTTTGTTCTTTCCACTTTCCGGCGTCTCGTGAAGAACGTGATGTCTCCGCCTCTCCAGAAAACATGTTCAGGCGAGACACTGTGGGATAAGCCAACTTCCAGGAATTTTGCACAGCAACGCCGCTCGTGTACAGTTGGCCGTTCTAAATCGAGCCTTTGGGATTGCACGGTAGAGGAACGTTTATTAAACAGCAAGTTGCTCGTTTTAGTTGCACCCGCCCTGTGAAAGTAGTCCTCAAAACATAAAAAAACTATCATGAAGACTGCACGAATTCCGTCTCACCTGAGCGTCTCGGCGTTTTCTTTTCCAATCACCGCGTCCTAACTAAAGCGTGCTGCGATCACACTAACATCAACTGTGCCGTTCGCATTGAAACACGCTGTTAATCTAATCGTGCCATTGGAGCGTACAAAGACCTACTGTGCTCATTTCTTTGGGACTAGCCGATTTCCAGCCTGAAATAGCGACAAAAAAAGGGACATCAACGACTGTAGGGTCGGGCTTGGTATCCTTACAGGTTCCAGATATGAAAAAATCATTTCAACGGATATACGCGAAAAAGAAAAAAAAAGACGAATAATCCGGGAAATTTAGTTCCATGAGTACATCTTTCACAAGCCTGGTAGGAACAATTTCTGAAGCGTTGTGATTGCATAATAAAGGGGCTCGGAGCTGTTGCTAGAACACAGTGTGCTATCTCAACAGTTTCAAACACAAACCAATGAGTGTAGCCGCTTTCTGTGCAATAACGTGTCGTACGAGAAGGAGTTCTAAGGTCCCCAAAGAAACTTATTTCGCACAGAAAAATTCAATGAAAAATTTCTCGGCTCCCCTGGAGCGATGGCACCGCGTGCCACCACTCACGGAACGCGAATTCCAGGGCCGAAATAATGCCTCTTTACATCCGCCAGGTTAATGGAGAATACCTCAGTAACCTCAGATTTGCTGATGACGTTGCCTTGCTAAGTAACTCGGGGGACGAATTGCAAAGCATGCTTTCCGCACTGGGCGAACAGAGTAGAACCGTGGGCCTGAAAATTAATATGCAGAAAACTAAAATAATGATCAATAACCTCGGGACAGCACAGCAGTTTGAGATAGATGGCGAGGCAGTGGAAGTGGTAAGCGAATATATATACTTAGGCCAAGTTGTGACCCCAGATCCCAACCATGAGGCAGAGATAATTAGAAGGATCAGAATGGGGTGGGGTGCATATGGCAGACATTATCAGATAAAGAATAGCAGCCTACCATTGTCGTTGAAGAAGAAAGTGTATGACAGCTGCATCTTACCGGTACTCACCTACGGGGCAGAAACCTGGAGGCTCACTAAGAGGGTTCAACTTAAATTGAGAACGACTCAGCGGGCAATGGAGCGGAAAATGATAGGTGTAATATTAAGGGACAAGAAGAGAGCGGAGTGGGTCAGGGAGCAAACTGGTGTTAAAGACATATTAGTAGAAATTAAGAAGAAGAAATGGACTTGGGCAGGGCATGTAATGCGAAGGCAAGATAACCGCTGGTCATTAAGGGTAAGTGGATCCCTAGAGAAGGCAAGCGCTGCAGGGGGCAGCAGAAAGTTAGATGGGCAGATGAGATCAAGAAGTTTGCGGGGATAAATTGGTCACAGTTGGCACAGGACCGAGGTAATTGGAGAATAATGGGAGAGGCCTTTGCCCTGCAGTGGGCGTAGACAGGCTGGTGATGATGATGATGATGATGATATCCGCCAGGCAGGAAAGCATTCTGTTGTTTTGTTTCTAAAGCTGATCAACATAAATTGTAAGCCCCGAGTGAGAAATCGACGATCTAGTATCTAAGAAAACTCTCGAGAACAGCGCGTAAGAACGACACCTCCGGCTGTCAACGGCAAGTTGACGCGACACTCCGCTTCCGTGTAGGTACAATCCCAGAATTGATGAAGGTGATCGTTATTTGCCCCTTGGTATCGGGGCGTCTGTTGTCCACAACCATTTCCCTGATTTATTTGAAGTATTTGTGCTACCCCTAACAAATATGTCGCCTTCCTCTCTCCTCACTTTCATTCCGGGATTTATTTTGTCTGCTCCTGAAATCCACCCCCCCCCCTGCTGTTCTTCATTCTCATCCGTTTGATTAGCTGCGTCCTCATCTTTCCCTACTTTTCTTCCACAACCACTCCAGCCGCCTCTTCATCACCTCTATGGCCGGGAAGTTCAGGCTCCCCTCACGCCAAATCACGACGCTCGGTTAACGGCGTGTCCTCATCATGCCGCCGCGTTTGTGCATCTGTGCAGTACATGACAATATGCCCGATGGTTTGTCGGTCCATCTCGCAGCATCCACAGGTTTCATTCTGTTACCTGTAGTTACGCACATATATCATTGTTTTCAAGCACCCTGCCTGTACTTCAAAGAGAAAGGCACTGCCCACGTGTCGCCATACAAACCTTCCTCCTTGACTTTCAGCTATTCGGTCCTTCAGGCCTCCTGAGTTTTTCTTCGGTTCAATTTTCTTTGCCCAGTTTGCATTCTCTTTGGACTTCCTGTACATATCCAGCGCCACTTACTGCTTCGTATGGACCGAGCAACTACTACGACTCGGATGTTCAGCCTTTCTAGCGTGGTGATAGAATCGTGAGTTTGACGCGTACGGCCTGCGTTCGAGCCCCAGCTGTCCAAGCAGGGCTGATATTTAACCCTTGATATTTTTATATCAGTGAAAGGTCAATTATACGGATTAGGTTTTTAAATATTTATGTGTTGGTATCTCTTACGTCGGTATAGGTGCGAGTCGAATCTCATAAAGAAATGTAATTCACGTTCTCCATTGCACCGCTTACAATGAGCACGACACTGCTTGGCATCTAATAAGGGTCAACGTGACAATTACCTAGCGACGGGCATAAGCATAGCAGGTTAGGCATAACGGCACACTCTGACGTCTAACACCGTCAACAGGCACGCGCGTTGGAAAAAGTAGTCATTTCACTCAACTTTTATTTATTTATTTATTTTATTTATTTATTTATTTATTTATTTATTTATTTATTTATTTATTGAAGGTGGAGGATCTCGCGGGTCGACCAAAGGTTGATCAAGTGTTTGTCAGGTGTCGGAGTGTCGTCCCGGACGTCGAAATTTCTGGTGGCATGCTTGACAGCCCGAGCTATTTTAGTGGCTAACGGTAAAGTGTGCTCGTAGGCCGCAATGAGGGAGCGAAAGCGTTCCCAGTCTACCACTGTGCGACGCAATTTTCAACGAGAAGTCGAGTCTGCCAATGTTATCCATATGGGGTAGTGATCGGAACCCATAGGGTCTGTACCACAGCGCCATTCGCGAACTACACTGGTTGAGGCCCACTTGAGGTCGAGGGTAGTGTCCGTCTGATTTGCGTGAAGCCCGTGACGGGTGGGGTAGTCGAGGTCGTTCTGAAGTTCCAGCCCTGCTCTGGTAGCGTTATCGACAAGTGCTTGGCCGTGAAGGTCTGTTGTATTGTGGTACCAAGCTGGGTGTTTAGCGTTGAAATCTCCAACGAAGAGGAGTTTGTCATGCGGATATTGCTGGCGTAAATTAGGTAGCCAAGAACAATCAATGCCAGGAGTAGCTCGATAATTTGTTGTAGGGCGGGCGTAATGAGATACTAAGAGATATCTGGTCTTGTTAATAGTGCAGCGGACAGCAACTGTTTCCTGCATTTCCGTACAATAAGAAGAGGTATCAACTTGGGTGTGAGGTATGTCCTTCCTGATGAATATGGCGGCTTGGGCTTCTGTTTTGAATTGTCCCCCGCGTTGTTTGTGATGTATGGACGGCACAAAGTAGCCCTGATAACCTGCTATTTCTGGGGTCGTACCTCTCGTTTCCTGAAGCAGGAGTGCGAGGGGCTGACCTGCTGTCCGGAAAAGTTCCCCAAGCTCTGCGGCACTGTACTTGAGAGAACGGCAGTTCCATTGAAGAACGTCAGGGTGGGAATAAGGCTTAGACGAAGCCATGAGCTGTGGTTTCAGGGTGGTGACCAGTACTCACGTCTAACTGCATGGCAATACGTTGTAGAGTCTTCTGAGTCTCAGTTAGCTGTTGCGCTATGTGTTGCATGCATTGCTGAAATGACTGCATGTCCTGGTGGCGTTCGACTGGGAATGTTGCTGTCTCTTTTGTGTGTTTTTCTAACATGGGGAGAAATTTGTGATGACTAGGTAAATTAACTTGAAACTGTGGTTCGTCCGACGAGGCATCATCCTGGCGACGAGAAATGGCAGGGGAGGAGGTTTGTTGCTTTTCGAGAGTGTTGTTTGCTTGAGGCTTGCTTGATGCCTGCTTGAAGGAGAGATTCTGTCTGTGTGTCATAATGTGCTTCTTTATGTCATTCATTCGCTGCTCATGGTTGCGTTTGAGTAATAAAATTTGTTTCTGTAGAGCTGCCATCTCCTCAGCGAATTGTATCTCGGCTTTTTGACGTGCTTGTTCTGGTTCAGCACTTATGAGATCATCCTCGTAGCTGACGGCAGATTCGAGCGGCGTGAAGTCTTGACTGAGATAGTTTATCTCTGAAGCTTTCGATGCAACGGGTAAGGGCGAGTCGCCGGGGTCTGTAAGTCGCCGTTGATGGTTGCCATTTTGGTAACGATTTTGAAGGCGGTTTTTTTTTGCTGGCGTATTTTAAGCATTTCGACGAAGTGAGTGCGAGCTGGACAGTCTGGGCTAGTGGCGAGGTGTCTGTCTTTTTTACAATGCACACAGTGCTGCGCCTTTTCCTTATAAGGACACAGACCTGGAGAGTCCTTCAACTCGTGGTGTCTACCACATTCGTTACAGATAATAGTAGGGGAAGGACAGCTACACGCCTTATGTCCTGGTTTGTGACAACGTGTGCAAATTAGTGACTTTGCCTGGTAAATTTGCACACGGCGTAAGAAACCGTGGTAAGTTACAAACCGTGGAACGATGTCAGAAGCGAAGTGGATAAGCACAGTTCCATTACGACCCATGGGGCGTGTAGCGAGTATAGCGACGCCATCAGCTTTAAGAGCGCGCATGAGCGTATTGTTATCGGCTCCTGGGTCGCACTTATATATGACGCCGCGTGTAATGCCTCGGGTAGGAAGCTGATATACATGCACCCGTAGGCGCAGGTCGTACGAAATGGGATGACGCGTAATCGTAGAAGTCGCTCGGCATGTACAGAGTCGCATGTGGTCACAGTAATGCTATCGGAATTCTTATTAGTTTTCATGATAACATACTTGGTCAGTTGCGGGTCTCCAGCGAGGCGGTAGATCGCCTGTTGCAGGAGATGAACGGGTAATGTCATCACGTCAGTGTGCTCCATCAGTTGAATCTTTAAGACGTGTGTACCGAGCTCACGGCGTTCATCACTGACTCGTTTAGGTGAAGACACAGGTGGAACCGTTTTGTCCATCTGACGTTGCCGACGACTCCGTGGCTTCTCCCACACTCCGCTGACAGCCTCGAGGGTATCTTCGCGCGATGACCACGGCGCCTGAAGACCATCGACGTCGTTGCGTTGGCACTTCGGGCTTGTGGAATTCGTGTAGTCTGAATTAGCATCGGCGATAACTTCCTTGCGCTGCTGTTCAGTGAGCCCCACATCCACGCTTGTGCCGGGGCCTGTTGTGGTTTTCATGGCTATATGGTCACCCGTCGGTGGGGCCTGGCGCTTGCGGCCTACGGAAATGCCATGTGGCGGGGTCGTCCCAGCTGTGGAGAGGCGTACTGCGTCTGGTAGAAACACATCATGATGGACCGTAGCCAGGGCAGGCAGCAGTTCTTCAGGCGGGGCACTAAGCCTACAGCCCGGTTATCAGCAGCAGGCTGAATGCATAAAAATGCATTTAGGGGAAAACCGATGACTTGAACGGAATTTCGGACATTTCCAAGGAAATTTAAGGTCGCCACTTACATGTTGTGGCGAAAACTGCCATAAAATCTCGTAATTATAGTCGGAGCGACCGCGGCGAACAGCGATCAACTCGTTTTCCCCCTCGTCTTCAATATCTGAGCAATGGAAAACAATTCAACGACTTACTCAAAGTTTGGAACAAAACAGCACAAGCTAGACGGTACGCCAAGTACCTCAGAAGAACCCGTTGGCTTGACCACTGCGCAAGCCTAAATAAACGAACCGGTTCCTATAAGCTGTGGCGCACTTACAAAGCTCTCTTTGGTACGACAAAATCCCTTAACACCACGCTAAACATCCTACTTGCTCAGTCTATAGACGAAGACGAACTGGAACGAGTTGCAGCCCAGACATTCTTCCCCCAAGATAATGTATACGACTCGACTATCCACGCTCCAACGTACGGTGATCACCTGAAACCTGAGGACACATTCTTCACCGTTCAAGAACTGCACATAGCCCTTGAGGCTGTTAATGTCAAGAGCGCTCCCGGAAAGGACAAAATTACTTGGCATATGCTCCGTAACCTTGATGAGAAATCTAAAGAACAGTTGTTGGCGGAAATTAACTCAATATGGGAATCTGGGATACTCCCTGTTGAATGGAAGCACTCCGTTGTGCACCCAATACCAAAGCCTAAAAAACCCCCTACTTCCATTTCCAACCTTCGTCCCATTTCACTTACATCCACTCTTTGCAAACTGATGGAGCGCATGATCCTTACTCGTCTCACCTACCTGCTCGAGACAGCGAACGACGCCATTTACGACCCTGCACAAACTGGGTTCCGGCCCGGGCTGACCACTCATGACAGCCTGCTCTTACTACGACCAATGATAGAGAAAAAATGGGGAAAGAATGTTAACACAGCTCCAGGTGTCCTTGTCACTATTGACCTCAAGAAAGCATTCGACACAGTTTCCCACGCCTACATCATTTCGATTATGGGAGAACTTAACATCGGTCACAGACTCACCAATTTTGTCAAGAACTTTCTGTGCAACCGAACGTTTGAAATACATACGGGTAAAGAGCATCCCCACATCTTCCACAACCACCGAGGTGTACCGCAGGGCGCTGATTTATCTCCGACTCTAATCAATCTCATCATGTCAAAAATTCAAAGTACTACATATGCCGACGACATTACGATTTGGATTGACCCCCGTAAGACAGACCTGACCCAACAGCAAGTGCAGGTACATATTCAAACTGCACTCGACACTCTCGCCGACGCTCTCCAACACACTGGGATGCAGCCTTCACCTGACAAAAGCACATACGTGGTGTTTGGTGGCACACATCAACAGAAGGACGCCCGCACTTTTCAGTCTGTACGATCGCTCCTTAAGCCGTCCCCCGAAATGTGGGTTAAAGTTCTTGGCATCCCTGTCCCTGAGGATGGCGGCTGCAGTGTGTGGCTTGAACAAATCAAGAAAACATGGCACCAACAGCTTCACATAACCAAACGCATAAGCAACCGGTTAGGAGGGGCTCAACGGAGACACTCAAACTGTTGACCCAGGCTGTCCTCACGAGCAAAGTGACGTATGGGGCAGTATGCTTCGACTTCACTAAGGCTCAGTTGCAGCAGCTGGAGGTGCTACATCGGGAGAGCCTTCGAGTCATCACTGGCCTTCCCAAACATGCCAAACTCGAGGAGCTCTACAAGCACGCTCAACTCCCCCCTCTCACAGAAATCATCCGAACCCGCCAGGAAGGCCACGACTTCCGACGAGCATCCACTCTGGCCGGCCGTGCGCTACTCGCGCTACTGCCACAATGCACGGCACTACAACATCCCATCCCTTTGCCGCTTCAACCATGGGACGACTTCATCGTCGTTAACCCAAAGCCACTCTCAGTCACCGGTCCTACGCTTCACCACTCCAACAAACACGACGCACATCTGAAATGACCGAGCGATTTCCACATAGCGCTGTTTATACCGACGCCACTTGGGACCCTACCACGAATACTGCCGGATTAGCGGCCATTCACTCGAAATTTCAAGCCGCCTGTGAACAAGAATATCCAACCGTGCCATCGTCTACCCACCTCCAACTCGAAGCGATATTACTGGCTGTCCGACAACTTCAAATTTCTCACTGGCCTACCAACCAGCCTCATGCAACTATCTTCACAGCCAGCCAGGAGGCATTCCGCACATTGCGCCGGGTGCCTTATCAGAATTCTGTCTGTGCGTCCATCAAGATGCTTGCCCGAAGGCTACATTGTACAACAGGACTACAAATTCGGGTAGACTGGGTGCCAGGGCACTGCGTTAACTCCACCAAGGAGGCCGCGCGTGCCCTGGCGAGCGATGGTCTTTCCACCCGTTCCCACCCAGTTTTGCCTCATCACGACCCCAACTTGGACCCTTTTGAAGCCCGTGCCACCTACCAGCGATGTGCTAGAGCTCGACTCCGCAGCCACATCCCTGCCAATGACTACCCGTTACCTACAGGACTGGCACGTGACCTTCAGGTTCTGATCCACAAGGCTCGTGCTAGGGCGGCGCTTACAGAGGACATCCTTTTCAAGTGGCGTTCTTACATACCAAAAAAAGGGCGGCCACCCGTTCTCCCTGGCGCTACCGCAAGCAATTCACCTCCGCCAGCTATGACACCACCCACGTGCGTCACGTGCTCTTTAGGAGCCACACCGACCATTGAGCATCTCCTTTGGACGTGTCCGGGTCTGCACGCGGAGCGCACGTCTTCCAAACACAGCAGCGTTACGTGTTTGACGGACTGGCTCTACCCACCCGCAGCCACAGCCAAGCAGGTGTTTGCTTCCTTGTGGGACTTCGCTCTCGCTACCGGCGTTCATCTGAGAATGTAAACTTTTCCCGCACTGACACCACCTTCCCCACCCGCCCCCACATAGGCCGAGTCGCCATCCTTGTGTCAATAAAGTTTCATTCATTCATTCATTCATTCATTCATTCATTCATTCATTTATTCATTTATTCATTTATTCATTTATTTATTTATTTATTGATTTATTTATTTATTTATTTATTTATTTATTTATTTATTTATTTCATCCTCAAATGTGCCTAGGGACGGGTATTACATGAGGCCGTCAATCTTCTAGAAGGATGGTGCGTTCGATGGCTGATTTGAAATTGGCGGCATTGGAGTGGTGCGTGGCTTCAAAGAGGAGATCGTTCCAGTCTATGGCTGCCTGAATAAAGAAAGAATGAAGATTCGCAGAAGTATGGGCATCCGGCGGGTAAACTGCTTTTATGTGGTTGATACGGCATGAGTGGTGGTGAGCATGCGTAATGATAAAGTCACCAAGAGATTAGTGATAGCATTTATGGTACAGACATATGCGGGCACTTTTGATTTGGTAGGTTAGATTTAGATTTAAGTACAGTCACGCTGGTGTGGTATGAGTAGTCATTAAAAATAAACCGGGCGGCACAATTTGAACTGATTCAGTGCATGATGAAAGGTTAGATTGATTAGGCTCCCAACCTGCACATGCGCATTCCAGTTTGGGTAGCACAAGAGTTCTATCGGCTAGTATTCTATCAGCGGCCGTGGTGAGTATTAGGGTACGTGGTAAGTAGCCGAGGGAGCGGTAAGCTTCCGAGGGAGCGGTAAGCTTCGTTTGTTATTTGTGTAATGTGAACAGACCATGACAGGTTTTGAGAAAATGTTGATTGATTGTATGGTTTAACGCACCGACGCAACGCAGGTGATGAGGCGCTCCGTAGTGGAGGGTTCCGGATTAATTTTCACCACCTGCGGATCTTTAACGTGCGCCGAAATCTCGTACACACGACCGTTTTTGCTTTTCTCCTCCATCAGAAAAGCGGCCGCCGCGGCAAGGAATTAAACCCGTCACCTCGTGCTCAGCAATGCAACGCCTTAGCCACTGAGCCACAATGGCGGGTTTTTTAGAAAAAGGTAATCCCATGTACTTATATGAAGAAACAGATGATATAACTGACCCATTCCGGAAGTAGTTATCTAATGGGTATGTCTGGCGGCGATGGAAAGAAATGAGCAGTGTTTTGTTAACATTTATGGTCATTAGCCATTTCTCGCACCAATCCGTAATGAGAGCTAGATCTAACTGAAGGATATGTACATCACGTTCGGTATTAATAGGACGATAAATAACACAATCATCGGCAAAAATCCTTATGTTGGAGAGAATGTTAGATGGAAGGTCATTAATAGGAACTAGGAAAAGAAGAGGGCCAAGAAAGGTGCCCGGTGGCACACCAGGAAACACGGGTGACATAGGCGGGGAAAAATTGTTATTTTACACGAATTGATTACGGTTAGTTAAGAAGGATTTGCACCAGTTGAGAACAAGGGCGTTAAGGTTTAGTCACGAAAGTTTTCGGAACCGCCACGTATGAGGAAATTTGTCGAAAGCTTTTTCGAAAGCAAGGAAGAGGAGATCTACAGGTACATTAACATCAACACTAGAACTGATGTGGTTAAAAACTAGTGCTAAAAATCTTTCGCATGACATTCCTTTCAAAAATCCGTGTTGGTTCGGGTGAAAGAAATGATTACTGGAGTATAATTCAACCATGTGCAAGTAAGTGTTTCTTCCATTAGTTTGGCACAAATATTGGTAACAGATATCGGTCGATAGTTAGTAGGGGATGATGGTGAACCGTTTTTTGGAACTGCAGAAATTCTACCAATTTTCCAGTCTGATGGTACTTGCTATTACGGTAGCAAAGTGACCAACCGAGTTGCATATAGCTGTACTGGGCTACTGGAAGAGTCTTATAATAAACTGAAATGTATAGACCATTTCATCCTTTAATCATTACTACAATCAGATCATTCTCTCGGCTCTGTTGCACATGCGCAGTCAGATCATTCTATCGGCTGCGCCAATCATAGATCCGCTAGCACATCCCACTGGTAAAATGGTTGCTCCCAGGACGAAGGAGTTAAAAGCTTTATACTGCATGGTGCGGCGCGAATCGCTACAGACGCTCCTGGGGCATGCGCCAAGCAAAAATGCGTGAATAAATCAACTACTCACCGCGCAAGCCAAAGGAGGGTCGACCAGAAGAAACCTGTGCGAGTACGGTGTATCCCGTATGCGCGCACTATGAAACCTACCCAAGTGTTCACGAAGAAAGTTCCCCGTGTTCACGAAGTGAGACGTTGCTCTTATTTCTTACAGGAGCGAAACAGACGGCTTTACAAGCGCCGAAGCACGCAGCACAAACGCTGAACCTCACCAGATGCCAGTTGGACTACAAAGCACATGCATACGGAGAGCAAAAAACGGCACGTGTCATGTGAGCGAAAACAAAAACAAGCCAAAACAAAAATAATGGTATGACATAGAATCATAGCTGATAAGCAAAGGTACAGTCGACTCCCATGAATACGAAGTCCACGGGGACTGCAAACCACTTCTGATTAACTAAATTTCCAATTGTACAAAAACCACAAAACACAGCATCGTTTTGCGGTCCGCAACACTTTTCCTTTCTTGCTTTTCTTCAGCCGTCTTCGTTAAGCCGTCAGCCGTATTGCTTTCTTCTTGCTTTTGTCGGCCGTCGTCCATTCGAACGGGCGAAGCGGGTTGCTCTGATAGTTGACACTTATCCCTAAAATCGAGGCCTAAACCATCCTACACACAAACTGCTCATACGGCGTTGTGAGCCACAGAGAAGGTGCATTTGGGCTATTTTTATTCATAATTTGATAGTTTTTCTGGGTACTTTTTCAAAGTCAATTGCACCGTTTATCTCCGAAGTACTGACATATATAATAAACCTTACCTTGAGCACTGGTGTCTTCCCAAAAAAAGTTAAAAGTTGCAAAGGTAACTCCCATATTTAAGAGCGGTGATCCAGAAAACCTACCAAATTACCGCCCTATCTCCGTGCTAACAACGCTATCTAAAATTTTAGGGTGTTATTTTGGACAGACTCGTTGCTTTCTTTGATATACACGGTATAATAACAGACAGCCAATACGGTTTTCAAAAAAGGCGTCGACTGGACTGAGCAGGTGTTACTTCTTTTCATGGACACAATATTAGCTAACACGGAAAATCGAAAATACATGCTTGGACTGGTCTTAAACATTAGGAAAGTTTTTGACTCCATACAGTATGACCTGCTGCTTAATAAGTTGTTCATTTAGGGTGTACGTGGAATTGCCCTAGATCTTATTAAGTCCTATTGGCAACACCGCTACCAAACTGTGAATGTTGATGGTACAATATCTTCAAAATTAATGTTGAACCAGGGTGTCCCACAGGGCTCGATTTTATAACCGTTTCTCTTCCTTGCATAAATAAGTGATATTGTTTCGATACCCCATTCACCACAACTCATAATGTATGCAGATGACACTAATATCTTTTTACGTCAAATAATCTTAGGTCACTTGAAAGCAGCGTTAACGATTATATGCGACGCCTGTCAAACTGGCTGAAAAATAGCAGGTTACAATTGAATGCCAAAAAACTACGTACATCATATTTCGCCCCATAAATAAACCGTTATGCAGCACTTTTAAAGTTATGTTCAATAACCAGCTCCTTGAAAGGGTTAGAGAGCAAAAGTTCCTTGGCGTTTGGTTTCAGGAGGAATTATCATTGAAAGCACACGTTGGACACTTGTGGATAGAATTGGCTCAAACTGTTGGCGCTCTGTACAAGTTAACAACAATAATTCCGCGTTGCCTAAAAAAATACGAAGCTCTGTTATGGATTATTAGTCTGGGGAACAACGACGTCCGGCATTATAGCAAAATTATTGTACTACAGAAGAAAGTGCTTAGATGTTTTGAAAACTATCACGCAAACTACCAGAGTCTGCCGACCTTTCCCCTGTTTTTGTAACACGATATATTAATAGCAGACCTGCTTTACTATTTTAAGCTGCTTCAGTACATAGAACAAAATAACCTTTGCAGGCCGGGCGTAGGTCACGATTCAGGCTATTCAATACGACAAAAAAAGAGGAGAATGCCGAAAATCAGGACAAATTATGGCAAACACACAACTGGATATCAAACACTTTTTATACCTAATAATTTAAATGCTAAAATAGATTTCACGCGTTCGGTAAGCGCGTTTAAACAGCACTTTAAAAATGTATTGCAGTGACTGGGTCTCCACTGTACCAATTGATATTGCCTGCCATTTTTGTTCACGCGATCTAGCTGATATTTTCTGGTTTGTTTTTCTCGCTTTCTTTATTTTTGTGAATGGCGTTACCGTGCTTAGCAAAACATTTTACACATGTGTATAGCTATACACTGTGTCATGTGAAATGCATGTACTATTGGTGTAACAATTTAATGAGTTGTAAGCGTTTTTTTATGGTATCGGTTGCATCAGCTTCTTTATATTATGTTGTGACCTTGCTCGTATATATTGTGGATGTAGTTATTTTCTTGATGTTCTTTTACTAGACAAGTTGCTTTAGATTTTTTTTTGGCAAACTTGCTCTGTACTGTTGCTGTGTACTGTTGCTCTGTACTTGCTTTATACTCAAACTGCTATATCTTTTGCGTAAAATGTACACGAAACGCTGTTGAACCGCAGAGGGACAGAGTCCTCGTCAGGCGATTTAGCCTTTAGTCGCTGCCCCTGTAGACACTATTTATTTTGGTTTCTTCGAATAAAGGATTGATTGATTACTTGATTTTATTCTTCGGGTTTTTTTTTTGGGGGGGGCGGAGATATGTATAAGACGCCTCTTTTTTTATTTAGTCAGCTCATTTTTGTGATAATTTTTTTTTTGTATTGTTCGAGTTTTTTGGTTTTTAAAATCCTGTTCAACCACTTGTCCGCATTTACGCTGTTGCAGCAATTAAAGGTGTTCCGTCCACACAATATGCATTTTTGTAAAAATGCAGGGTGTTACACGGTTAGCTCGTTTTCGCTATTTTTTACTTGTATTTTGTACGTTCTTTTGCGGACCTTGTTTGTATATTCTTCGGTTTTTGGTTTGACGTATATAAGGTGCATTTTATTGATTTTGCCAGGTACGTTTTGTGAAACTTTTATTTTTTCTATTCATTTTATGGTTTTTCAAAATCCTGTGGCAGAAAATTTCTCCATTTACGCTATTGTAGCGAATAAAGGTGTTACTTCTGCCAAATCTGTATTTTTGTGTAAATGTAGGGCGTTATAAGCATTCCCCGTTTTCACTATTTTTATTGGTATTTTGAACGTTTTCTTGCGGGCTTTTTCTTCTCCGGTTTTTTTGGGAGATTTATACGATTGACAATAAAAACTGGCACCGACCAAGGATGTTTAAGATCCACAGAAAGACGTTTCGGCTCCCGTACGGGTTCCTTGTTCACAATGAAAAGTGGGGCCGAAAGTGATCCGGTTATGTTTTCTTCAAGATGTGACGTAGGCAACGTGCGTACACGTGTGGGAAGTTGCCGTCATTGCGATTAAGTGTGTGCTCCGTGGTCTCGATTGTCAAGGATTCAAGATAAAGCCGTGAGGTGCAATTCTTCTCTTTTCCGAGTATTTTTGCATTCGCCCAGTCTATTTCATTGTTAGTTGCTTCTGCGTGCTCAGCGAGAGCGTTAGAAGACACGTTCTTCTTTCTCACGTCGTACATGTGCTGCTTGAGCCTTTGCTGAAAATTTCCTGTCTCGCCGACATAGCTTCGGTCGCAATCTGCGCAGGGAATGCTGTAGACAACGCCTTGAAACTTTTCCTCTGTGAGCTTCTCCTTCACGTTCACCAGGGAGTGCCGTAACTTTTGAGTTGGCACATGCGCTACCTGTACACCGTAGGAGCGCAGAACACGCGCCAAGTGCTCGCTAATTCCAGGAACATACGGTATCGGAGCGCGACGATTGGGACGCATGTTGCCCGACAGCGTAGGACGTTCTAGCTGACGTTCCATGGAGCGCACAAATGACTCAGGGTAGCCACTTGCAGAGAGGTCCCAATGCACGTGCTGTATGTCGGCGGCGACATCTTCCGGTTTCTTGCAAACTCTCTTCGTACGGCCTACAACCGAGGGGATTACTGACCGTTTGTGGGAGGCAGGGTTCACAGACTTAAAATGATTGATTGTAGGGTTTAACGCGCCGACGCAACGCAGGCGATGAGGCGCGCCGTAGTGGAGGGCTCCGGATTAATTTTGACCACCTGGGGATCTTTATCGTGCGCCGAAATCTCGTACACACGGGCGTTTTTGCTTTTCGCCTCCATCAGAAAAGCGGCCGCCGCGGCCGGGAATCGAACCCGCGACCTCGTGCTCAGCAGCGCAACGCCTCCCAGACTTAAAATGCAGGTAGCGACCCGTATGGGTGCTCTTTCTGTACACGCTGAAAGTCAAGGATTTTTTTTCGCGCTTTATCAGGACGTCCAGAAACGGAAGCTCGCCGTCCTGCTCCTCCTCTAGGGTAAACCTGATTGCGTCATCCATGCTGTTCAGGTGCGCTGTGAATGCAGTCAGTGCCTCCTCTTTGATCACGCTGAAGCAATCGTCTACGTAACGTAGAAAGGTTTTGGGCGCAGGACGGAACGAATTCAGTGCACGTTGCTCAAGCGCCTCCATGGTAAGATTTGCTGCTGTGACTGACACGGCTGGGCCCATTGCTGCCCCATGTACCTGCTTGTAGAACGTGCGCTCAAAAGTGAAGTACGTATTCTCCAGGCAGAAACTCAGGAGCCACCGCAAATCCGGTACTTCAATAGGCGTGCGCTCTGGCAGAGTTGTGTCTCTTTCTAGGGCTGCGACGCATGCGTCAACTGCCAAGTCCGTTGGTATACTCGTGAACAGGGATTGGACGTCAGAAGACATCAGCATGTCGCCATCTTCCAGGCCGATGTCCCGTACCTTGTCTATGAAGTCTCCAGAGTGAAGGACATGCATTGCGCTGTTCCCTACAAGTGGTCGCTGCACGCGATGCAGGTACCCTGGCAGCTTGTGGAGGGGGAGCGAGTGTAATCCACGATGGGCCGCATTGGTACTTCTGGCTTATGGATCTTGGGCAATCCGTAAAGGCCGGCGCAGAACCGTTATGACACAGCAGGCGGTAGTAGAGAGACTTGTGGTGTGGCGGTACGCAATGAAATACGCAGAGAGGAGCTTTTGGAAGTCCCGTTGCAGCTTCGGTGTGGGGTCGTTCTCGAGGCGTTGGTACGTGCTGCTGTCTGAAAGTAGAGCCATCATTTTGGACTGGTACTCGGCACTGTCAAGGAGTACAGTAGCGTTGCCTTTGTCAGCCGGGAGCACCACTATATCCGAGTTGCTTCGGAGGCGTTTGATCGCTGCCTATTCTGCAGAGGAGAGCGGTGAAGGCGACGTTCTTGGCCGAAACTGCGATAGAACGCCAATCGCACGAGTGCGTGCCTCGTCACGTTTAGAGGGTGGACCTGCATCACCGCGTTTTCTACGGCACACATCATCCGGTTTGCGTCCTTCGCATTGAAGTTCAGCCCGAGGCTTGGAACGGATAGTTCAGCAGGATCCAGGTCGTGCGACGCTAAGTTGTGCTCAGCAGAAGCAGCCAAGTTTCGACCAAAGGCCGGATTTCCATGGTTAAGCCTCTCGAGCTTGCACTCTTGGCTCTCTTGGGCACGGGGGCAATGCAGTTTGGCCTTGAAGTTGGCGTGCAGCTGAATGCTCGCGAAATCCTCCGGAAACTGGTGCTCTAGTCGACGACAGGCAAAGACGGCCTCGTTTTCGAGTGTTCGTACCTGTTGTCTGCAGTCCAAAATCCTGGCCTGCAGCAGCTGACGCTCCGCCTTGAAAACGACGCTGTTCCCGAAGCTGGTAGGCACAGGTCTGTTGGGACGCAGGGACCGCGGAATAAAACCGCGCGCTTTGCACGTTACGTTGAAGTTCAGGTGCCCTTTGAAGGCGGCCACTCGGCTGGTTAGGGAGATGTACTGGCGAATCTGAGTGATGGCGGGTTGGCCGTACGGCCGGCGTAAGTTGATGAAATCGAGGGTTGGACGGAAACCCGACGGATTGATATTTTTAATTTTGTCACATTCCTTTTCTGAAACTTTCATTCTTTCTATGTTTCTTGTTGTTTGGTTTTCGAAAATTCTGTCCCGCCAATAATTAGCATTTACGCTATTACAACGGTTAAAGGTGGTACTACCACGAAATCTGCTTTTTTTTTGTGGAAATGCAGGGCGTGACACCATTCGCCTATTTTCGCTATTTGTCTTCATATTTTGAACATTGTTGCGGACTTTCACCAGCAGAGCCGTTTAACCTCTTGCTTGCGCGGTCCGTCAGCAATAGAAGAATACAAAAAAATACCCAGCGCACGTGAGCGTGCGTCTCGTGAAGAGCACCCGGCGTCATCCAGGCTTGAGCGTGGGCTTGCACTGCGCGGGGGCTTGCACAAAGGAAAGAAAAAATACCGAGTGCACGTTAGCGTGCGCCCCATGACGAGCGCCCGGCATCGTACAACATCACCTTCGAGACCACTCTGTTCAGCACTCGTGGCGTGATCTCTCGTGTGCTCCCCTCTTCGTCAGTTCGCGTGCGTTCGCGGAGGTTGGTGGGAGCACAAAAAAGGTCGGGCTAGAGATGCGGAGCCAGTTGTCGTGGGTTTTGGCGCGTGCTAACGCGATCCACTTGGGGAGAGATGTGAAAGCCTGCGGACAAAACGATCCGAGCCCGCCAGTCATCGACACCATTCTACGGCGTGTTCGGAAATCCATGTCAGGTCTCCGGGAGGGTGACCGCCAGCTCTGTTGTTGCTCCAGCCTTCTACCAGTAGGGGAAGCTGCACCAATTTTTTAAAGCAAAGCTTTAGTGCCCTCACTAATGCCGTTGTACGCCGATATGCCCTGCAGGAGAGCCAACTTTCTCTGGCGATGATGATGAATGACCGTGGGTGAAGTGAAAGAAAAAACGCTTCCTGTGGCCGGACTCGAACCTCGGTTCCTCGCGTTACGAAACGGAGGTATATCCGATTGCGCCATTTGGACACGATATCCGTATGCGGCATGTTGGAGATTGTTCTTGCCCAGCAACGTTGCCATGGACGCGGGACCGCACGCCGGGAGTTGAGCGGATAATTTTAAATGGGCGCACTGCAGGCTCATGTCCGTGTTTACTGCCGCGCCGTTGCCACGGGCGCTGCCGTTGATGAGCCCCGCTTCATGCAGGAAGATTGGCGGCTGATAAGAAAGTTGCCGAGAACTGTAACATGACTGCAGACACGCTAGCGGAAGTGACCTCTATGTGATGAGGTTATGAGCTGATTCTTTATGTAATGCTGGGGGATTTTTTATCTGGTGTGTGCGTGTGTGCCATATGGTTTTCTTTCAAGGTTGGGTCATGCACAACCTGTGAGTTGGGTGGTGTTTGCTTTGGGTTGGCTCAAGGGTTGGGTTCGGGTTTATTGGGGATGGATTTGGGTTTTATTGTGGGTTGGTGTGGGGTTTGGAGTTCTGGTTTGGTTTATACTGAATGGTAACAGGCTTCGCCCGCCCCCGGTGCTCTTTTGAGGAAGTGGTCCGTTAGGTTTTGTCCCGCCCCCGCACATTCCCGTAGTGCAAATCTCTATGAACAGTTATAGTTATATTTTTTCCCGCGCTGTTGCTGCGAGAATATGGTAACAAGGTATGCGTCGTGCATGGCCGTGCAACTTTGTTTGGTGCAACACCCTTTCGACCCACCTAGTGCAGGTAAAATGGATAAGTTAAAATAGAATAGTGCCCGGTGGTCCCATATATTATAAAGCCAAACACCATGTTGCAATTTGCATTACACGTATCTGGCCAGTTGACCTATTAAAGTGGTTTGGAAGGCGTTGCGATAACACTTGTAATATACTACCGTCTTCCCGTGCATGCTCAACACTCACTAGGTTTTAGCCTTCAGGGCATATGAACTGGGAATTTTTTGTTACCATTTGGGCGTTGAGAGTCCTCCCAGTGGTACAATCAACATCTCACGCCATGAAAAGCGCTGTGGCTCTGCATGTGTACCACGCTTCGTCAGGAACGCCTTCACTGCATTATAAGAGGTTATCTCTCGTCACTTTTGTCCCGGACGATATTTATAATTAAAATAAATTTAAGGGGCTTAACTCGCCGAAGCTACATTTAGGATATGGTGCATGCCGTACTGGAAGTCTAGGGATTAATTTTGGCCACCGGGCCTTCAACGTCGCCTTCAACGTCGCCGAGCTGGACGGAATGAATATTGGTTAGTATAAACTCCTTTGTACCTACACCAACTTGATCAACTGTTCCCAGTAAACACGCTGGCTTTCTATTTTCTCTAGACTCAGAACTTGCACCCCCAACAACACGCATTCGGCTTTCAATTTCGTGATATCAATAAGGCGTACATATGTGAATTTGAGTTTCTTTTTTTTTTCTCATTCGAACTTCACACCTAGGAAGTTTTATGGTACTCTTTTATTCCCTGTCAAAAAACAAGCATGGAGAGGTGCATTTACAGTGCGGATGTTGCTCGTTATCGGTAATTAAATAATATTTGAAGTTCATATGCTTTAAAATTTTTGTAGTTTGCTTAAGGACTCTTAAATCAACCTTAGTTATAAGGTTCTTATACATACAACTTGCGCTAAAAAAGCACCACGTATCTGCTATTTTCCTTGCAAATGTCGATGCAAGACGATATTCGACTGGTGTCATTGGCAAGTAAATGCATCCCTTCTCTTACCCGCTCACCTCGCATGCTGTTCCTCTCCCGTCTTGTTCCTTCCAAGATAACACGCTAGTGGTTTGCTCAAGTCAATTTAAATTTACCACGTTTTACTGCTCCAAGTGGGTTTCCTGGATGTCAGTGCTGCCGTACGGCGCAGACGCGCGTGAATCGAGGCCCCCGACTACAACGTTTATAGAACCACGTTTCCCTACCCCATGAGCGCGCTCCAAGCGGAACGCGGAACCTATCTAGTGGAACCTTCGTTGCTGTTGCGGCTTGATTTTGTCGAATTCCGCAAGGTAGCGCGAGCAACAGCAGGCGACGGTTTTCGACGGTTGATGCAGTATTTTATTTGCTATCGCAAAAAGCAAGCATCCGTAAATTTTTAATAAAATAACAATGTAAATGTCAGTAATGTATTGATTTTCTGCCTTATATTTGCGTAATGTCTTGCTCTTGTTCAACGATGTTGAGAAGTATGAACACTAACAGCGGATTTGGACGTTTAGATTTGGCTGTCAGTATATACGACTATTGCAGCAGAATTAGTTTCACTTTGGCCGGCAAGCTGAATCGAGTGACAGACAGACAGACAGACAGACCAAAATTTCCCCGTTTAAGTAGCCCAAGAAATAATATATCGTCTTTAAAAAACCCTCATGTCGGACAGCAAACCGATACTCTTCAATGCGAAAAGAAGAAAAGATTCGTAATCGCAGCCACAATGTTCGGAAAACAACTTGAGGTCATTTTCATTTATACAGCGTCGTTTGCGCCAAGCATGGTCGCGCTGGGCACGCATGCAGTGTTGTTGCACAGCGCCTCGGATCTGACAAATAAGCGCCAACGGGCGCGAATGAGAAAGCAGTAAGAGTGTTAGATGCGAGCGGAGCTTAGCCGTTGGGCGAACGATTGTGCCGACCTGGGCGACCCGCTCGCCTGACAATAATTGCTCTACGAAGGAAACAAAAAGTTGGCGGACGCTATAGAAAGCAACGTCGACAAAGATTGCCCCATTCCCGAGTGGTAGACATGGCAGCGCGGCAGCGCCACAAAACGAAATCCTGAGTCACTTATGGGCTGTCGCAGTCAATAAGAACTAATACCACCTCCATGCGCTGTGTACTGAATGGGCGCAAAAAGATTAGTTCTAGAAGGCGCTATTGGCTGCGATGGCAAGGGCACGGGGCCTATACGGAAATGCGCGTAGCACGCGCCATTGTGGAAGGAATATTGACTCTATCACGTCTTTTTGTGCCATGGATATCAAGAAAGGACCCGTAAGGTAGGATTCACAGCACCGATTTCCTGCCCCGGAGCACAAGACGCGAGTGTACTACACAGGCCTCGCTTTCTGGTAAGTGTTTGTAGAAGAACAAAACTACAGAAGAACAAAAAAAAACAGAATGCATCAAGAAAGAAAACGCACGAAAAAAGCGCAGATCGCTTGAGAAAAGAGGCGGTTTGACAGGACAATAAACCAGCGCTCCTAACAACGAGAGAAAAGAACGACTAGAGGTCTTTTCAATACTGTTGTCATATGTGAAGGTCTGCCGAGAAAAAAAAGTATATTGCGGAAAGTGTAAAAGACACGGAAAAATATTGTGGATTCCACTCAACTGGAACACTTTACTAACGGAAGCCGAAAAGCGACGAAAAAGTGACTCGACAGGCTCTACATTCAATCAGCCGCCAATATCAGCATGCGCGGAAGCCGTGGGGACGCTACGGAGAAGAAAAGCTGCCAATGTGTGATTTACTTGGAAAGGCGCGAGAAGACTGGCGGCAGGACCAACGTTAGTCCCTGTCACTGCGCATTGGGGCGCGGCCCTGGATAAAGCGTCTCGGATCATTTTAGCGCCTCCTTGGGTTTCTCCAAAGAATTTTCTACGTAAATTACGGCGTGGTTATTTCACTTTTTACTCGCATTTATGCATGAAAGTGAACGGAAGTAGCACTATTGGGTTACATACTGAATGCTGCTCGCGGCGGGTGAAAAGAATATCCAACTGGGTTTAAAGTGCTAAAACTGAAAGAAAAAAAAACTTTATAAACAAGATCATAAGGTTTTCTTCCATTTCGACAGGATGCTGTTTACACGCGCCCGTGAGTGTAGGGGCCTACTCAGAATTTCTTTTTTCTCAGCCGGAAGTGGCAGAACAGGAAAGGGTAAAATGTTTACGAACCGGGAAACAAACAACAAAAAGAAAACAGAAGAGCTCAATATTAAACATCACATTTAGGGGATGCAAAGGGCACACTGTGCTTAACCTTCCGATCATTGTGCTGATTTTCACTTTTTTCAATGGTATTGAAAAACGGTTAATGCCGATCACAAGAGGGGGAATGTGCTTGGTAAGCTTGGTGCATAATTAGCGACAGTTAGATGGCAGTCTGTACTGGTTATTTGATGGTAGGCAAAGTTAATGACCTAGTTTGTTTCTTGAACCCCGGAAAACCCAGAAATTTCGGAGGGGGCTGGGTGCACTGTACCACCTCGCCCCCCCCCCCCCCCCCCTCCCCTCCCACTCACCATCTTATCCCCATAGTGCCAGAGCGCTGACGGCATATGTACATACGCCGGCGAGTATAGCAATATACAGGTACTTTTCCCACCTTCCCGATAGAAGGCACCGTTAAAACATATTTTTCCCGCTCAGTAAGCGTCTACGTTCTCCCCATTACGGCAGTTTCCTTGTACTAGAGTTTCCCGGAATCTAGGAGCGATGAAACTCACCATTAAACTATGTAATATGTTGTTCGAACACTGCCTTACGTCTTGGGCCGAGGGTAACTTGTCCACTTGTCCATTTCTCTTCGCATTCTTGCGCTGCTTTTTTTTATTTGACCTTGTCGAGATAGCCGACGATCTTGGAGCTGCTTGCGGCCAGCAGATGTGTATTTAAGTGATGAAATACTTCGGAAAAACATGTACATAAATAATTGGAAACGTGTACTAATGCGTTAACATACCTACGCCGCTTCCACTCCTAATTTGATTATAATAATATAATAATAATTTAATAATAATTTGATTATTATACACAGCCCCGCTTCTTCATTCATTATCCGTGTCTAGGCCGTTTTTAGCATATATAAAGGAACAACTATTTTTTCGTCAATTTGTAACGTGTTGTCTGGGACACGCCTGTCTCTGCAGAAATTAAAGGCCCCTGGGACAATCTAACGGGCCAGACCAATAATTTACCTGCCCTCACGGAGTTCTTTATAGCGCAAAGATATGCCAACACTATAAAAAAGCGCAAGCGTTGCAATGACAGGTGGGAGAACGTATATTGGGTTTATGTGTTGCTGTGCATATAGGTGGACGTATGCGTACTGCACTACCGCCACACGGTGCCCCAGCTATCATGCACCAAGATTTTAAAAAGAGCAATGGCGTTGCTCGAAGGAAACCTACTGCATAATGTTCCCATTATTCTGTAGTACTAGCCAGTACTTTTTTAGTTAATGATACCTAATTATTTTTATTATATTAATAATTTAACTCGAGATGTACTGTTCTAATCATTGAAGTCTCAATAAGACACATTTAGGTAACCATGAGAGGAATGTAACTCCGGTATTTTCAGCGACGAACTAATTACGTACTGATATATTAGGACTGGTCAAGAAACACCGGGAAATATGAACAATCGCACGTCATGGCGCTACCGCGCGCATCGTAAAGCACTGCTCGGGAACAGGCTGCGTCTGAGTTAGAATGAAATAAAAAAAATCGCGACCGTGTTGGTTCGTTACCTCCCATACGCGCCGCGCGAAGCTTGCTATTGCTGCTCCTTCCAGGTATGCCCTTAGCAAGGTGATGCGCTGCCATTTAGGACGTGTGATGGACAAAGCCCTTGCTTGCAATCAGCTTATTTGAGGACGCTGGTTTATGATGCGCGCGGGAGCATCGTCACGTGGTAATTGTCATACTTCGCGGGGTTTTTTTATCAGTCAGAACAAATGAGTACGTTATTAGTTCGTCGCTAAAAATGCCGCACTTTGATGCCGCTCGTGGGTACCTACAAGTGCCTCATTTGACACTTTAACGATTAGATTGATTGTAGTGTTTAACGCGCCGACGAAACGCAGGTGATGGGACGCATCGTATTCGAGGGCTCCGGTTTAATTTTTGACCACTTGGGGATCTCTAACGTGAGCCAAAATCTCTTACACACGGGCATTTTTGCTTTTCACCTCCAGCAGAAAAGCGGACGCCACGGCCGGGAATCGAACGCGCGTCCTCGTGCTCAGAAGCAGAACGCCTTAGCCACTGAGCCACCGCGGCAGGTACTTTACTTATTAGGACAGTACTTCTAGAGTTCAATTCAATTCAATTCAATTCTTTATTTTTCCTTTGAGAGGAAGGGGCAGGATTTATAAGCTGTAAGACCAGCTTGACAAAGGCTCCAGCCCCGAAATATTAGATAGATAAAAGTTAGATAGATAATTACAACGGATTAATTAAGTCTGTGTAGTGTCGCGTCGGCGACGGCCCCAAAGGCGCAAAGCAGGAGACGTGCGCTCGGGTAGAAGAGTCAAGCCAAAAGGTAATTTATTTCGGCTGACGTCAGACATATACACTGACTGACGTCACAGGTTAGCCCCCTGGTGGTAGAACCACCGACATCGAAACCAAAACCAGACCCCATATACTAGAGTGCGATTAACGAAAAAATTGCTGTTCGCTTCTCACCGGTAGTGGAAATATTATGCACTAGGTTGTCTTCCACCAAAGCCATTGCTCCTTTTTTTAATCTTGGTGCATGAGAGCTTGGACACCTTGTGGATGCATATGGGATTACAACATTACATGTTGACATTTGAGAAGTTGTGAATATAATGACTGCATAACACTGCATACATTCGAGTGGCGTACTGTTGCTGTATATTTGTGTGGATGCTGTACGTAGCATATTGCTCACTGAGCCCACAGGACAGGTCCTGGTAGTGATCCTTTCGAACGTAATTTTTATTACCTCTCTTATTCTTAAGAAAGCCGCTGCACCTTTTTCTCTTACTCCACCGTTTGGAGCAGCCAGCTACTTTGTTGTTTCGAGCTAACCTATCCAATAAATAGGTCTCTCTCTCTCTCTCTCTCTCTCTCTCTCTCTCTCTCTCTCTGTGCGCGCGAAAATATAGGGCTGTTTTCTAGCGAAGGGAGTAGTATACAAGCGAACATATTCAACGGCTGCGGCTCTTTCAAAGGCTTGGGAGCCAGGCTTGCAGTACCGTATTTATTCGTATATCAGGCGAGGAGCTTTTTTCAAAATCTGTAGCCTCAAAATTATACCTTGCCTTATATTGGAAGCTCAGAAATATATATATTTTTTTCTTTTTTGATGCTCCAAACTGCACCCTCGCCTTATAAGCGGGACCGCTTTATGATAAAATAAATACGGTAGGTCCCTTTAAATGTTTGAAATAGACGTGGATGGTAAAGTTGCACGTTAAAGCTTACCCTTGTTATCGTTGTACTGTGCTTGCCTTCGGAATGCCTTTCTCAGCCATGTCTCGTGTATTAAAGTGACGCGAATCTCGCGAAAGGAAATTCTCTTTGCCTGACTACTACTGGTCTTGCCAACTGTGCGTAACCGTGAGCTATCGCGCACGACAATGTGCTCCCCGATAGTATGGTGCAAAAAATGTGGTTGATGCCTCTTTCACAGGAATCGGTAAAACACGATAGGGAAATGTGCCTTCACCGGAGATTTTCATTGATTATTGTGCATTGATATTAACTTACACATCGCTATTTATATTACGTGGGTATGGCACCGCAAGACGCATCAACGTTAGACACTAGACTGCAGGCGGAGAAACATTGTGTAAGCCCGACTGAAACCACATCCCCTTGAAAACCGTGCGAACGAAACCGAACTGAAACCGCAACCGAATTGAATAGGTGGATGTAGGTGCCTCAATTCACCCGGGTGCCGGGTGCATGAAGACGCTGGCATCGAGGGGCCAACTATCGGCGCTCATTAGCGTCATGAAGAACTACTTCGCTTCGCCTCTCCCAGACGGCAGCACCATCTCAATGCAGAAGAAGGTAGTGGGAAAAATATAGGCAAGTTCGTAAGCCTACTTGCTTTTCAATTTATAGCGCAGTTGGCATAGCGCTGAGTACCTCCCGTTGCGACGAGAGAGTTCGTCGCTCGAATCCAGGCGGAGCCGCGCTGATGAGAATTTTTTTGGAGACGTTGTTTCGGTGACGGATATGACGCCGGTGAGATCTTTCTGGGTTAATAAGTTCTGTATTTAAATCCACAGTCGAGCTCACAACTGGTGTGCACTCTCCTCGTGGGGAGTCGGCAAAGAATTGGTGCAGCGACCTGAGTAAAGGGATGAAATAACAGCGGAAGCAGAGAGAACAAGCGATAATGAAAAACAAAAAAACGAGGGCGAACCTTGTAAGTGAGGATCAAATGTAGCGCAAGCTGGTGCAGTTGCGTGCGAAAGAACTAAAAACAAGCCAAACAAGCCAAAACAAATTTGGATATCGGGATTGCAGAGCCTAGCAGGCCGTCATATGCAAATTCTGATGCGATTAGAGATTATTTACAATTTGTTGAAATAGATCCTCACAGTCAAGGGAGGGATTTATGCAACTAATGTAACCCAGTTCACACTGCTTCAGTTGAACTAGGTGTAAGTCTCTCGGTTTTCGCGAATATCGATAAAGCCATTTACTTCGCCTTAGCTCATTTAGAGTATTTGGCGCACGCGCTCGTGCATATCATATTTTCGGCCCCTGTTGCTAAATTTGATTATTGCGGTCTTCGGGATCCCGTTCGCAGCGCCCTCAGCGTATTCTTTTTTAAATTTCTGTCCCGCACTCTCTGGCCCCATTATGCCTGCCTTATCGTCTAATTCCTGTGGTCTTGCTCTTACACTGGGAAGCTAAACACCGTTCGGGCGGACATTAGTGCTTCTAATGCGTGAACCTGCCTTCTGATTGTTTAGTAAGCGAAAATGAGCGCCGCACGCCCCCTCTTGAAATGATGATTGCCTCCCGTAACGAGTTTCGCTAATACCGGGTAGATAAAAAAGGATTCGGCAGTTTTCGTGATTGTGCGATCGATGAGAGCCACTCAGAATTAAAGAATTGCGAATATAAAAAAAGCGTTGCCATGATACCACTGATGGTTTGAGACAATGCTCTTTTTTTCTCAAGAAGACTACCAGGAAATGGCACTTTTCAGTGCATTTAGCCCCAAGTCAGCAAACGCTGACTTCCTAGTAGAAAGATGAAATGTGCCAGTCCCATGAGTGACTGAATTTCCCGATATACCATCGAGGAATTCGAAAAATCAGGTTTAATTATGCGAGAACTGGCCTTTTTGAAAGACAACAGAAATAAAATAGAAGCCACTGGGCTACTGCGGTTCTCCATTTGTGACACAATCTATGCAAAATTATCCACAGCCCATCTAGGGGACGCATTCAGGAGGTTTTCTTAGGAGAGCTCAGGTGTACGGGGAAATATTTTATCTTTTTGAGATTTCAGTCAAGCTTTGCCGTCTTCACTGATCTCGAAAAAGTCATTAAAAGAAGATCCAAGAACTTCATAGGTAAATGGCAATCGTAAGCATTATGCTAAACAAGACGAAATCTGTGTAATGTGAAACAGCTGAGCTTTAAAGCGGCATTTCTGCCTCGATACTGGCATTCCCTAAGGTTAGGCTCAGCATTGCTATCTCCGCTAAGTGGGCAGTGCTGATCCGAAGCACGAGAACGAAATGAGGCGCATAATGGCTGTGGGGCGCTGTTCTGCCCGGTATTATTCCATGGTAATACATTGTAGGCTATCTCTCACTCAAAACAATGGTTAAAAATCCATGTGTACCTCCATCGCGTGATTGCATGGGTTAGAAAAGGGAAACTTGCGACGTATTTCACAAACAATCTCATGTTCGAGCCAATAGATATGGTGAGAAGCATGGCAGGTGCAACGCTTACAGATAAGAAAGAAACTTCAATAATTAGTAAACACCCTCCTGTAAAAAATATTTAAGCTTCAAGGGGTAATACAAAACACAAATTAAACCAAGTTCCACCCTGAGTAAAATCCGCTAGAACAGCTGCGCATGGTCTTGGCGTGTCAGTTCGAACGTCAACAGGCACTCTCCCAAGAACGGGAGCGCCTTTGACGCGCAAATAATACGTTTCGTGCAAAGGAATCAGCAATTAAACATCACCGGTGGGAGGCTCCCTCCCCTGTCACTCCCGCTAGCGGAGAGAAAAGAACCTGCCCTTGCAAGACTTCTGCGCCCTCTATCGCTGTCTGTTGGAACTTGCGCGTACCCCTATGTGACGCACGACATACAGAAGACTTTCCAAAAGGCTATACCTACCATGGCTCGACTGTTAAAATACTTGGCAGTGTTTTTAAAACCATTGTGCACAAGACGCCGCTTGAACTTCTGTACGCTCTACGGTACGCCCATGGTTCAACTTCCCCACAGTGTATTCTAAAAGCTGATTAATGTCTCCATCAAAGCAAAATCGGCAAGTGAGAGCAACGTGCACGCCATTTGACTCAAAAACGTGATCTCGGCTGTGGCAATGCCAAGCGTCCTGCTGTGTGATGCCACATCACGGACCGAACTTTTGAATCAAGTACGCTAGACATCGTCATTTGTAAAATTGTTACTGTCGGCTGCATGCATTGGTCAATCAAGTGTATTAGAGTGAAGTTGAAGCAGGGATTTGTCTTAGAGTATAGGAATGACAGCGCCTCCTCTCGTTTTTTTTTTACAAACGGGGGGCGACAATGACCTCACCGTCGCGTTCAGGAACCCCCTCCCCCACTCGCCAAACTTACAAAAATAGAGTGACATTAAAAATTGGAAAAGGGGGGGGGGCTGACAACATGGTGACTTTCCGAGTAACAGAATTATATTGCCTAGGGATGTGAAGGGAAGTAGAGGCAGGCAGAAAATCCCTTTAGTATACAGATTCTTTCGCGAACACAATTCAGCCATGGGCGTTGCAAACAGCAGGGTTCCGGCTTAGTTGATGAATTTACCAGATAAATTGGAAGAATTTTTCAGCACACTTTTGTCTTCAGTGGCTAAAGGTGTCTCACGTTGTAGTGATGTTTCGACATCTGAAATACCCGCCCCTTAAAGGTGATGTAAAAAACAAAACAAGGCTCAACGTCCGGTACTAACTCTTCCCGGCAATTTTGGAGAACATTGTGTAACTGTGATGTAATACTTAGAGCACTATTGGGAAGCCTCGCAATATTTTCCCTTTGGTGGGAGCCAACGTGTTCCTACAGTGTTATACCGGCGTTCGTACTCAGCTTTGAAGCCCTGTAGAGCAAATGTAACTATTGAACAAAATCATGATATTAAATAACTATTGAAAGTGTCACATCACTTAACCACTTTGCTGGCCTCGTCAAGCCTCGAAATGGAACTGAAAAAATGGCGATTAACGGAGGCGTAACGCTTTTCCCAGTGTACGAAAACTCACACCTGCGTGTTTTTTTAATTATAAGTGTCTTTATATTATTAGCTCAATCAAGTTTCTTTTATATGATACTTTTACAGTATGGAGCGCAGTGACGTCTACTATTAGCTTGCCTTGCATGCTGTTGCAATTCTTTATTTCTATCTGATTTTCTTTAGGGCGAACTTTCAAGTTCCTACAAGTACGGCGGAGCATGCCAGTCAGCCTGCCTTAAGGTGCGTCCTCACTTTCGGCGCCGCGCACGCGGAGCGCCGTGCGCGCGAAAACGGCGCCGCATTTTGAAGTCCGCACTACTGGGAGCGCGCGCGCGCAAAAGCGGCGGCAGCGGCCGAGAGAACCGATCTCCGACGGGGGAGCAGGGGAGGAACGGGTATGCGCGCTCCGCGCCGGCCAGCTACACGGGGAGAGCACTGACCTCTCAGCACACGTGAACAAGGCGCTGATTGGCTCATTGAGTTTTGCTCAAAGCGCCTTGCCGCAAAACTGGGTCGCAGAACTATGCCTGCGCGGCAGAGGAACCTTGTAGCGAAAGGGCGTTTTGCGGCGCTCGTTTTTCCGCGAGCGGCGCTGCGGGCGCGCGGCGCCGCAAGTGAGGACGTACCTTTAGGCTTCCCTTGCCGCTGCCACTCATGTAGGTTTCCTGCATAATGCCCCATCCCTAACTCGTCCTGCCGCAGTTTTCATTAACAAATTTCGATCGAACGTCCCAGGCAGCACAGGACTGTTCGGCCTTACTCAATTCGGTGTACTTTGGCCGGTGATTTTCTGCCCGGCCTTTCTCCGGCAACCATGTTCAGCCCGTGTCCAAATGTGGGCCTTTTGGCCGTACACGGCCGTACTCCCATCACTGTCTGACGGCCAGTGTCCGTCGGCCAGTTGACCGGCTTACGTTCATACGGGCAGATTCCAGCCGTAGGGCTCCGGCCATCCCAAAGCCACCCGTGTGCAGCCGAAGTACGGCCACCGGAGGACAGCCGAGATGCGGTCGTCGGACTCCAGCCGGACTAAAGCTGCCGGAAATTCGGCCGTGCTACGGGCATTGTAGTTCAGCCACAGTACGTTAACTGCACTGAGGCCGGTAGACAACCACTGCATGTAGAGCAAGCAGATGACTCAATCGCGCTGTCCAGCAGCACAAACCCACCATTTTGGGTGCACTGCACCCACATCAAAGTGAGCCCGCGCGCAACCACCAGCCGTGCTGCCTTCAGCGCAGCCAGGCCTAATTATCAGCGTCAGTTTACACCAAAAAAATTTATTCAACAGTGCTCGCAAATGGCCGTTCCTTTAATTGCTGTGCCTCTTTTACTGTCGAATACAGCAAATATTCATTTCTTTGCAGAGCTGGAATAGAAGCATTGTCCAGGTCCTGATATCTTCTGTGGGGCGGCTTACCTGAAATAAACAAGGAAGGATGGGGGGTCGGTTGAATTTCACAAAGATGAAAGTGCCGCTTTTACGCAATTTTTTAAGACAATACTTCCATTCTCTGATTAAATCAACCATTTTTACAACAGCTGCTTGACCAGTTTTTTGTATATAAAACCGGTGCGAATACCTTTACGAAGCGGTTCTCTACTGCACAAAACACTCAGCAGCATTCATTACGACAGTCGTCGGCGTGATGTAACATACACACCGGGTCATTTATTGTGGCTTTGGACACCGCTGCGTAAGCGCGGCTTGTGTGAGAAGTTTCTGACTCATTACGTGAATCCTTTTGTTGTACTACAACGTCCCAGCGATGTCACATACGTCGTGTCGCGATTGACTTTAACTGGCCCACAGAGCAAAAGAACGCAAGTAGTCCATGTTGCCCGGCTCAAACGTTGTGAAGAACGCTCCACAAGCTGACTCACCCGGCGGGCTTCGTCGGCGACAGGGGAAATGTTACGCACACCATAACTGCCGTATATTCGCCGATACGTTTATAACATTTCAATGCTCAACCATCTAAGCAAGCGGATTGGAAGAAGAGGAGAACGAGGTTGGACTCCGGTTTGGCACCATCATTCCATCATTCACGCCGCTCTACCATGTACGCTCGTCCTACACCGTCCGACCTCACTGTAAATAAATCCATCTCGTAACAAAATATATATATATATATATCTCCCCTGTGCAACCGACGGGGTATGAGCCGGAGGAAGGACTGCTATGCGCCGCATGATGATGGCAGGCGCAAGGTGCTGGGCGAGAGAAGAGGAGGCACGGTGAGCATCGCGTGGCTCGCTCTAGGAGAACGCACCAAGACATCGGTCTCCGCTGCCTTGCCCGTCTCTGGTCTTTGCCTCTTTCCAAGCGTCTTGCGGTTCCCCAGCTAAACTTGCCCTTCTAACATATATATATATATATATATATATATATATATATATATATATATATATATATATATATATATATATATATATATATATATATATATATATATATATATATATATATATATATATATATATATATATATATATATATATATATATATATATATATATATATATATATATATATATATATATATATATATATATATATATATATATATATATATATATATATATATATATATATATATATATATATATATATATATATATATATATATATATATATATATATATATATATATATATATACACGCGTGTAACCAGCAACAGAGGGCAGGCGCCAATCGTCCGGAGCCGGTGTGCGCCGTTCTGGCGTGTCTCCGTCATCCTCATCCTCATCACGGAAATCACAAGCATGATCATCACCGCCTAAGCCGCGAAGAAGACGAGAACGTGCCCCTTCGTGAGCGCGTGTTCTTGGTGTGACTGCTACCAGGCATCAGGCACCTAGTTTCCCGAAATACACCCTCTTTTCTCTCTTCTACTGGCCTTCATCAATTATTGC
This sequence comes from Haemaphysalis longicornis, assembly GCF_048455015.1. Classification (NCBI taxonomy): domain Eukaryota; kingdom Metazoa; phylum Arthropoda; class Arachnida; order Ixodida; family Ixodidae; genus Haemaphysalis; species Haemaphysalis longicornis. The sequence goes on from NW_027526314.1 coordinate 6,840,038, forward strand.
GCCGTGACACCTGTTGGAGGTGCTGGGTGCCGGAGCGTCTGATGCCCAGGTCGCCCTCTGAAAGCCCTGAGCGACCTCCCAGCGTCTGCACGCCCGTACATCGCTGCAGCCGCCGCAAGCTAGGCCTACCTCCAGAACACGGCCTCCTGCTGGACACCGCACCAAGGCGCCAGGTTTCTGAACCAGAGGTAATTGCTCAAGCATCGCTGCCGCCTCAGCTGACGCTTCAGCAGCCCCGTACTCCCAGCAGCTTTTACGGAACCGATTCTGAGGACGTAGATGACTGGCTTGACCAATTCGAGCGCGTCGCCAATTTCAACAAGTGGACACCTGCACAAAAGCTTGAGAATGTCTACTACTCGCTAGAAGACGGGGCGCGGATATGGTTTGAAAATCTCGAACGAATGTTAGAGACATGGGACGACTTCCTCCGGGAAGTGCGTGACAGCTTCGCCAGCAGCGACTGTCGAGACCGTGCGCAAAGCCTTCTGGAAATACGGATACAAAAGCAAAATGAAAGCGTCGTGATGTTTGTCGAAGACATGGTCCGTCTGTTCCGACGCGCGGATCCCGATATGTCCGAGCCAAAAAAGCTTCGGTATCTGATGCACGGCGTCAAAGAACAGCTCTTCGCAGGCCTTGTGCGCAACCCATCGCGTACTGTGCAAGAATTTATTAAGGAGGCAAATGCCATTGAGCGAGCTGTGCAGGAGCGGTGCCGTGTTATACAAACGAAACTTCGCCCCGAATGGCCGGCGTCCCCTCCACGTCGTTGCGTCACCCTTACGAAACGACATCTTGCAGGCTTGTCATGATGAGCCGTCCGCTGGCCACCTTGGTTACGCACACACTTGCAAGAATCAAGAAGGCGTATTACTGGCCCAAGCTCTTTGCGAACGCGAGGCAGTACGTCCGAACTTGTCGCGACTGCCAGAGACGCAAGGCGCAGCATGGCAGACCAGCCGAATTTCTCCAACCAATTCAAATTCCCTAAGTGCCGTTCTAGCAAGTGGGAATGGACCTGCTGGGCCTCTTTCCCACCTCTACAGCGGGAAACAGGTGGATAGCAGTGGCCACTGACTACTTGACCAAGTACGCAGAAACAAAAGCGCTTCCAAAGGCCACCGCGCTTGAAGTGGCACACTTTTTACTTACAAGGATAGTTCTCCGACATGGGGCTGCCAAAGTTGTTATTACGGACCGTGGAACCACATTTACCGCGAAACTTCTGCACGAAGTACTCACAATCAGCGGCACGTCTCAACGAAAAGCCAGTGCGTACCACCCTCAGACGAACGGTTTGACGGAACGGCTCAACAAAACCATCGCCGACATGCTCAGCATGTACGCTGATGTTGAACACCGGACCTGGGATGCAGTCCTCCCATACATCAGCTTTGCGTACAATACGGCCCAGCAGGAAACGACTCTAATGACACCGTTCGCCCTCCTCTACGGTAGATAAGCTACAACAATGCTCGACGCCATGCTGCTTCACGACATCACCGACGAATATGACATCTCCTCCCAGCAATTCAATCAACGCGCTGAGGAAGCCCGGCAGCTTGCCCGCCTCCAAATCACCGAACACCAGCACCTGGATGCCTCCCGCTACGACCTTCGCCGCCGACACGCGACATTTGCACAGGGTGGCCTTGCTTGGGTTTGGATACCCGTTCGACGTCTTGGGTTATCGACGAAACTTCTACGCAATTATTTCGGGCCGTACAAGGTGCTTCGTCAAATTAGCGAAGTAACTTACGAGGTGGTACCCGAGAATTCTGGTGTTGCCGGTCATCGTCGATCTCGACCAGAGACGGTCCATGTAGTGCGTTTGAAACCGTATGTTTCGTGCTAAGCCGACTTCACGACCATTCTGGCTTCGGACCCTGTTGACAGTGATCTTCAGCATCGGGACGATGCTATTCCGGGAGGGGGATAGTGTTACGTGTGTAACCAGCAACGCCGGACACCAATCGTCCGGAGCCGGTGTGCGCCGTTCTGGCGTGTCTCCATCATCCTCATGCTCATTATGGAAATCACAAGCAGGATCATTCCCGCCTAAGCCGCGAAGACGACGAGAACGTGCCCCTTCGTGAGCGCGAGTTCTTGGTGTGACTGCTACCAGGCATCAGGCACAAGTTTCCGGAAATACACCCTCTTTTCTCTCTCCTAATGGTCTTCATCAATTGTTGCGCCGTGACAATATATACAGGGTATTTCAGCGAACACTTTCAGACATTCTTAAAAATCTGCTTTTCGAGTAAAAAGGAACCCTCTTCAGAAGGATACTGCTAGCTGGGGCGGACGCCAGGTAGTATGAAGGGCGTGCACATTAGTTAGGTGGGTAATTAAACTCTACTAATTGACTTCTTAATTAACGGAGTTTGGTGGCTACTGTAAATCGCAGTTTTGTAGCCCCAGAGAAGACGATTTCACATCATATTTTAAAACAACGAAAAAGTCGGTGTTTAAAGCCCTGTAACGCGAGGAAACCTGCCGTTGTTTCTCGCTGAAAAACGAAACTCGGCGCTCGAGGAGCGCTAGAAGTGTTGAGCGAACGCAACATCCGCTGATGACGTGTTTCAATGCATGTGGCGGCCAATTCGATATGTAAGTGCAATTTTCCCTAGCTAGGAAGCCTGAGCATGCGGCCACAGCCACGAAAGCCTTCCCCGCCCAGCAAACAAGCCTTTCCTTTGTCTGATGCGCTTTCGAACACGCAGTGATTATAAACGAACAGCAGATAAACATAACGAAAAAAAAAATAAACGGATGGTGACGTTTGACATTTTGCACGCCTGGCAGCCACTTGAGATGTGGTTAGGACAATAAAAAAACAGCAAAACTGTCGCCAACGCCCTCTAGGGCTCCTGAAACGGGCGACTGCGCAGTGGGCGATGACTAGCCTTTTTCTGGCGCCTACCAATGAAAAAAAAAATAACGCTAGGCGTCGTATAAGGTGAGCGTTGATCATTGAAAAAATACAGCAGGAGATGGCGTTGATATCAGCTGATTCCCTAGCGTGGGGAATCACCAGAGCCTTTTTGAATTGCGCGACTCAGTCACTGCAGCACGTCATCAGCGGATGTTGCGTTTTCACTAGGCTTCTGGCGCAAGATGTGCGATGCGTTTCGGTTTCATGCGAGAAGAATCGTTGATTTTTGGAGGCTGCAGGGCTCTACAGATTGTCTTTTTGGTTACTTTAAAAACTGGTCAGTTATCGTCGTCTCCGTGGATACAAACTCACCATTGGCAATAACCGCCAAACTTCGCTAATTTAAAAGTTCATTAGACAATTTTAGTTAATTAACTATGTAATTCGCATGTTTCTCGTAACTGATGAAGTCCGCCGAACCTGGCAGCTTGTTTCTTAAGTGAAGTTTTAACTGTCGTGAGAAGTTTACCTTCACGAATTTTTGAAAGTGTTCACTAAAACACCCTGTATATATATATATATATATATATATATATATATATATATATATATATATATATATATATATATATATATATATATAAATAGAAAATTTGCGCTGCTGAGCACGAGGTCGCGGGTTCGATTCCCGGTCGCGGCGGTCGCTTTTCTGATGGACGCGAAAAGCAAAAATGCACGTGTGTACGAGATTTTGGCGCACGTTAAAGATCCTCAGGCGGTCAAAATTAATCCGGAGCCCTCCACTACGGCGCGCCTCATCGCCTGCGTTGCGTCGGCGCGTTAAACCCTACAATCAATCAATATATATAGAAAATAAGGGTTGGCAGTCCAGAAAACCTCGGAAAGCAAAGGGGAGGTTGTGGTGGGTCATAGAAAGAGATGAAGAATTTTTTGAGTCGAAAAGAAAGTGGTGAAAAAATGCCCGCCGAGTGGTATCCGAACCCACGACCACGGGATTCTGGAGGTCGTGGGTATTCTGGTATTCTGGAGGTCGTGGGTTCGGATCCCACCCGGCGGGCATTTTTTCACATCTTTCTTTTCGACTCAAAAAATTCTTCATCTCTTTCTATGACCCACCACAACCTCCCCTTTGCTTTCCGAGGTTTTCTTGACTGCGAACCCTTATTTTCTGTCTTATTTCACGTAGCCCCTCATTTCCCATTATCTGATTCGCTACATGCTTATGGAGGGCCTCTGTTCTGGCAATCGTGGTCCCATAGGAAGCTTTAAGAACGTTCAACACTGGTCGACCACTCTCGACATGTCGTAGACACTCGAGTCACGGCCCGGGGGTTAAAAAGAAGGCCCCCTTCCCCCCGAGTGGTCCGAGTGGCGCTGGCTACCACCCCCAAGTGCAGGAAAGAAAAATACCTTAACATAAATACCCGAGAAAGTGCTGGGGAAACAGCCCCGCCGGTAGCGTAGTGGTTATCGCACCAGACCGGTATTCTGGAGGTCGTGGGTTCGGATCCTACCCGCGGGCATTTTTTCACCACTTTCTTTTCAACTCAAAAAATTCTTCATCTCTTTCTATGACCCACCACTACCTCCCCTGTGCTTTCCCAGGTTTTCTTGACTGCCAACCCTTATTTTCTGTCTTATTTCACGGAGCCCCTCATTTCCCATTTTCTGATTCGCTGTATATATATATATATATATATATATATATATATATATATATATATATATATATATATATAGACTGAAAAGATAAAAACTCACACAGAGCGCGAAAAAAATAAGGTTAGTAGAGACAGAGACAAACGAGAAAGACTTAGAAAATAAAAATAAGTTTACTTACGTTTCAGGGAGAGGACTCCCTTTCTTCAGAGTACTCTGAAGAAAGGTACTCTGAAGAAAGGGAGTCCTCTCCCTGAAACGTCAGTAAACTTATTTTTATTTTCTAAGTCTTTCTCGTTTGTCTCTGTCTCTACTAACCTTATATATATATATATATATATATATATATATATATATATATATATATATATAGGGAATAAGGTTTGGCAGTCAATAAAACCTCGGAAAGCAACGGGGAGGTTGTGGTGGGTCATGTAAAGCGATGAAGAAATTTTTGAGTCGAAAAGAAAGTGGTGAAAAAATGCCCGCCGGGTGGGATCCGAACCCACGACCTGCAGAATACCGGTCTGGTGCGATAACCACTACGCTACCGGCGGGGCTGTTTCCCCAGCACTTTCTCGGGTGCTGGTGAACCCACGACCACCAGAATACCGGTCTGGTGCGATCGCACCAGACCGGTATTCTGGAGGTCGTGCGTTCGGATCCCACCCGGCGGGCATTTTTTCACCACTTTCTTTTCGACTCAAAAAATTCATCTCTTTCTATGACCCACCACAACCTCCCCTTTGCTTTCCGAGGTTTTCTTGACTGCCAACCCTTATTTTCTGTCTTATTTCACGGAGCTCCTCATTTCCCATTTTCTGATTCGCTATATATATATATATATATATATATATATATATATATATATATATATATATATATATATATATATATATCGATAAGTTTTGCAGTTGGCCAGAAGAAACGTTCAGGTACAAGATAAGAACAACTTTGCGGTTAACTTGTTTATTATAAGTTAGTCCAACAGTTTCGGAAGTGGAACTTCCTTCCTCAGGGACGATCCCTAATGAATACAGAACCCTTACTTCCTCTCCCTCTTCAAAGGGGGAATACGCCAGAGAACGTAGCAAATCCGGTAACAACACGGCACTTGCGGGGCTTGGCGATGAGTGGGAGAGGGTAAAGACTAAGGGAAAAAAAATGAAAGGCGGTGGTTTTAGTGAGAAAACGGCACGGATGGGGTGAGAGAGTGGAAGCAAAGCGGGAGCACACGACCCTGGTCGCGCACCTTCCTCTCTCTTCGCAAAAGCATAGATAAGCGCGTGCGCTACAACTTGCACAGGGCTACTCTAAAATCATATATAACAGCACGTAAAATACCTAAAGGACTGCGGCTAAGGCTGACACTGGCAATGACTGATCTTAATGCAGATGAAATGGCGCGGTAGAACAATATTCTCGAGGACGCATCCTTGCAGCTAATGCAGGTAATAATAGGACACGGAGAAAGAAAGACATTAAAATTAGAGAAGTTGGAAACTTCCCTTCAGAGTAGTCCGGAGATATCGAAACCGAAAGAATGGAACTCAAGAGATACGAATCCCAAAAAGAAGGAGGTGTAATGAACCAAAAATTTAAAAAGATGCGGAGAGACCATATCCCCATTCCAGATCATTTCTTTAGGGAGCAGGGAGTTGGGTTTTCAAGCAGCCAAACCAGAACTGAGAATTCTTCTATTCCGGTAATCCGACTGCTTTACCCTTTGGTGAGGAGAAGAGCGTATGTCCTGTGAGTCAAACCCCATCTGAAAGTTTGGCGCATCCAGGATTTAACGTTGTCAACCTATCGGACGTAATGTTCATAGAATCGGCACTTACACTGCTATCAAAACGTCTGACATTCTGTCCCTCTATGGTTAAATTTAATTAATTTCAGCGGCACCAGGACTTAGACAATTTTGCGAGGAACTTGTGCCTTCGTGAATACTTCTACGACCGGGAAACGAACCCAGACAAAAATGTTCCGGGAGCATCAGACAAATGTCGGACACCGAGCGATGGTCGGGACAAACATCTAGATATGTACATTTCGGCGTTTCAAAAAGACGTGTTGAATGCATTAAAGAAAACAAACCCTGTCCGCAATAACCTATCAACTGATCAGCGCAAGACCCTTTTCTCCCTCCGCCATCGGGATGACATTGTTATAAAGCCGGCTGACAACGGCGGAGCTATAGTCGTAATTAACAAAACCGACTACATTAAAGAAGGACTGCGACACCTGAGTGATGACAATTTTTATGAGGAACTTCCTGCGGACCCAACACAACAGTTCGTATCGAAAATCACCCGTGAACCCACAAGGCTTCTTGAAAATGGCGATGTAACTAAGGACGTGTTTAAAGCAATGACGCCCACCCAATCAGTACCTGGACGCTTTTACCTACCCCCCAAATTCACAAAATTGGCAATCCAGGCCGCCCTATTGTCTCTTGCAATTGTACTCCAACAGAATCAATTTCCAGCTTTCTTGATTTTATTTTTAAAAACGCAGTTCCCACAATTCCGGCATATATCAAGGACACAAACCGTTTTTTGAGAGAGATGTCTGGACTGGTAATCCCCCCTGGCAGCTTCCTGGTTACAATGGATGTCTGATCGCTGTACACCAATATCCCCCATTCAGACGGCATCAGGTATACTGTGGAGGCATGTCGAAACGCTAATATGGCACTAGAGATTAATGAGCACGCCCTTACTACCCTACTCGACCTTGTGCTTCGTTAGAATTATTTCCAATTCGAAAACAAACATTACCTTCAAATTAGAGGCACAGCTATGGGCACAAGAATGGCACCAAATTACGCGAACTTGTTCATGGCGGTACTCGAGGGACCCTTCTTGGAAGCTCAACCTGTTCGCCCGCTCATATACAAGCGATTCCCGGATGACATCTTTTTTGTCTGGCCGCATGGCGAGGCAAGCTTGCATAGGTTCATTTCGGATTTCAATGCGGTCCACCCTTCTATATCTTTTACGCATAATATCTCAAGGACATCGGTAAACGTCCTCGACGTCACCATTCAGGTAGAGGGCACGACCACGATCACAGCCCTATATAGAAAACCCACAGATCGCCAGCAGTATCTGCACTTTGAAAGTGACCATCCACGGCATTGCAGGATGAGCATTCCCTATTTCCAGGCCCACAGATACCGCAGAATTTTCTTTGACAACGTCGACTTTGACCACAATTCCCAACAACTAAAAAATGCCCTCATTAGTCAAAAGTACCCAGCAGCAGTGGTCGATGACTCCATCAACAGAGCTCGTAACCTAAATCGCGAGAAAATTCTACATGGAGGGAATCCCAGGAATGAAAGAAGCCAGACAAATCTTGTCCTCACCCCCTCATCTGCGTTGCCTAAATTTAATAACATTCTTTCGGGACATTTTAATATACTGCAACAAAGTAGCCGGCTATCTTAAATTTTCCAAAAGCCCCCCCCGAGTTGTTTATCGTCACGGAAAAAACCTGAAAGATATGTTAGTCAGAGCCAATGACTACTACACTCTTAGTCAATTCCTGGTTATACGACCCGCATGCAGGCGGGCCGCCGCGTCATTTTAAAGCCACTTATAAAGCGGCGGTTCAGGCGGCCTCGCGCACAAGCGGCCCGCCAAACATGCGGCCCGCCAAACATGCGGCCCACCGAACACGCGGCCCGGCGTTTAAGCGGCCGTATTGAGGGCCGCCTAACCAGTGGGCCACCTAAACACCGGGCCGTGTGTTCGGCAGGCCACTGGTCGTAATTTTTTTACGCGGCCCGTTATGCTAATCTATTCCCGCTTACGAAGCGGCCCCCAAATCATACGGCCCCTCAAATAAGCGGCCTTGTTGCTTTCCACCAAAAAAAAGAAGAAAAAACCAGCCGATCGGCCAGAACTGAGTCTGTCCAGTTTTTTTTCTTCGCTCACATTGCCAGGTCAACGTCAGCATCCCGTGACGAATGCTCTAACACATGTTACATCATACGAGACACACAAAGTGCACATAGGCACATACACACAACCCTACGGAGACTCGAACCTGGGTCTACTACAACACATGAAGAGGCGGGTATCATAACCACTGCTCCACGACCCACGGGTTGCTGGGGAGTGTAAACATGGGCTTATAAGTATTCTGTATGCTGTTGCGCGTCAAGCAGGAGTCTTAAATAACACATTCCGCTGCGAGTGACTTTCTTTAGACCACCGTTTTCGAATCACGCTACCAAAGAGGCATAATACTACGGTTTGGAGGGCTTTAAATACATTGTGACGAGCGGAAACCTTTTGTCATGCTGTGTGCCCGTTTCAACGGTATGATGCGCCATGCGGTGATTTATTCCATCGATAAAAACGGAATTGATAACAGTTCTTCTGCCTTGTAACCAAAAGTATTCTTGGCCATTGGCGGAAAGTGCCTCCTATGACAAAGCATGCAAATAACTAGCACGTAAGGCACACTGTCGTGCTGAACATAAGAGCTGTTTGGTCACGAGTGGCAAGTATACCAAGCATTAAATGGTGTACTGAATTTTTTCTGCTCGTCGTAGCTTTTTCTTTTTCTGCTCTTCTTTTCTGCGTAGCTTTTCTGCTCTTCTGATGGTGCGGTTACATGCCTTCACCTTCATTTTTGTAAGAGGGAGCGGCAGTAAATTACGTCTGTGGTAATGTAATGAACCAATAATAAATTACTCATTCTATATAACATTGTGTCGCGACGCCAGCAGAATTGCTGCGTCGCCTGAAGAATTGGTGATCGCGAGCACACAAAGAATATCTTAGCGTTTTCTCGCGCAGACCGGATAGGCGCTCGGCCGTGTAACTTGTAACCCCCTGCATTTCCAAAAAAATGCAGTTTTCGCGGAAGTTCCACCTTTAATCGTTATATTATCGTAAAGATCATTGGTCGAACCAAATTTTGAGAAACCAAAAAATAAAAAAATGACGGAAACTGGCGAACAGTATAACACCCTGCATTTCCACAATAATGCAGATTTTGCGGAAATTCCACTTGTACTTGTTATCATAGCGTAGATCGAGAGAATTGGCCGAACATAATTTTGAAAAACGAAAAACCAAGAAAAATATAAAAAATACGGAAAATGGTGAGCCGTGTAACGCCCTTCATTTAAAAAAAATGCAGATTTGGCGCAAGTAACACCTGTGATCGTTATAATAGTGTAAATGGAGATAATTGGACGCACAGGACTTAGAAAAATCAAGAAATTTGGCTCTAAAAGACTCACACTCAAGAGAAGCGCCACAAGAATGCTGAGCATTAGTAGGCAATTCTCTTAATTCCTGCAATTTTTTTAAGTGGCCTCATTTAACTCGCGGTTCCGTTATTAGCGAGTTATATTATTGTACGCGGAAGCGCAAGGTGGCGGTTAAGCATTTTGAACATTTTCGAGGCCGTTCACCAAAACCATTGCACTTGGTAATGAACGCATACTTGTGCATCTGAAGTTTAGACCGCATAAAACAATGCCACCAATAAATGGGTTACAATGGCTGCAATTGCACTAACACATTCGTGATTTGTGCACTTCTGGAACACGTTCATGACCTCAGTTTTCATGCAATGAGGTTTTACCTTTATAATCTCAGTGTTTTGCCACCTGATCTATCAGGCCTCAATGCACATACCACGAATTAAAAAAAAAACTCCCTATATTTATAATGCCATGTTACAAGCAAAGCTGTAAAGCAAATATCTGCATACCTTAAACCTATCCGGATCTTGAAGTGATAGTCTACTCATACGAGCTTGGGACATGAACAGAGAGCTGAGTTGGGTATGTAAATTTTAAGTATTTTGTCATTCTCGAATTCATGAGCATGCACAAGTGTGAGATTAAAATGACATGAATGCACCATGTCGAAGGAACGATGTTTTCTTTTTATTTGATATCAAAAATACAAATACGAACACGAAATACTTATACTGAAATAACAAATACAAATATTAGCAGATTGCCCTTATGGAACACACAAATGAAAATATTCTTTTGTGGAAGAGCAAATAGGGACCTGTCAAGATAAAATTATTTTTTTAATTTATGGAATTTTCAGCAGCTTGCTGAACAGGGAGGAAACTCATCTTTTTTGCAGGCTGCTGACTGTATAAAGCCCAATGTTTGGCCTAAAGCTGACGGGTATACCTCATGTCCTAATGTAATATATTACCAAAGAAAAAGTACTTTCTCCGGGCTTCAATTATGGTCCAGGTGAGGTGAGGTGCCTGTGAGAGGGAAAGAGGTTCCCAGCCTGCACCACATATGTATCGCAGGGCGAGAAAGGGAAGAGGAGGGGGTAGAAATACACCACTTCCGATGATGTAGAAGGCCTTTGTAGAATCCCCCCCCCCCAGCAATCTTTGGCCCGGGAGCTGCTGCTTCTGGGATTTCGTCGCACTGTAATGGAAACAGCGTTATAAACATTTCAAAAACTTCGAGTTACGGGTAGCATTCTGTTGTGTTGGCACTGCGTGAAGAAAAGAAACGGCAGTTGAAAAAGTGACCAGGTACAAAATTGTGGCGTTATTTATCGGCGGTAAAACAGTATAGCCTGTAGGGGCGCAGCAGAAGTATCACCAACACCTTAGCAGATATGTGAAAATATCATTAAATCAGGCAAGTGCATCGCTGTAGTTTAAGCAATTATTTCTTTCTTACTGCTTTATATTCAAAAGCTCTCCAAAAGGACGTTTTCTTCATATACGTAGGAAGGCCGAGCGCTTTTTCAGTGCAAAGGCGTGCGAGAAAACTTTGGCATAATTTTATTTGACGCCGGCACGTCAATTGGACGTCGTAAAAAAACCCTGTTCGCTGTTACACGCGGAGGGTAATGTGCCCTAGTTTCTTTTTATGAAACAATTTCCACCAATAGTATGGCGCAAAACATTTTATGAAAGGTCGAATAAAACTGCTAGCAATATCTTTTGCTAAAGCATAGGTAAACTGCGCGCACCGACCAACAGCCAACGCATCTGTAACCATAGCCTCCTGTATAACGCCTTTACAGGAGGCTGAGTAATAACATTAGAAGCCACCGCTTTGAGCAACCGCTACGCCGGCGCCGCGCCACGTTTGCGCTGCCGCGCTGCCAATGTTTCTGCAAACCGCGAGTTGACACTCCAGACAGACGACAGCCGTGCCGAACACCATAAGATGGGGGCTGGTGTTACTCGTGAATGTTGGTTCATGTGAAAACTTTACCACTTAAACGCACCGTAAGAAACTTTCCAAATCGCCACAGGATCCAGACTACTCAACGTGCCAGAAAATTCACTAGCCGAAACGACAACGCGAAAATCTAGTTACGATATAACGTTATAACTAACTTTTTGCTACTCTTACCGAAAATGGCAAGCAGTGGCCATAGAATATTGAAAAATACAAAATTCAAACTGTGTTTTATGTGGCTTGACCTTGACAATTGGACGCGTGTAAAAATGCAAATTCTTTATGGCACCACGGTATACTCATTACGGCAACGGAAGTACCTCACATGTGCAAGCGTTTTCGTTTTTCTCCTGGATCCCAAAACGGCCGCCGCACTGGGAAAGCGAATCCTCCCTATAAGCACGTCAAATTTACCGTACGATCCCGGGTATCGGAGAATGGTTTTGGCGCGGGCTTATTACGACGACGCAAAATGCATAATTTCATGGTACTTGCTACATTGTCTGCAAACACAAATTCTTACAGTCTGCGCTCCCCCACCACTCGTAAAAAAAGAAATCCAGGGACTTACCTATCCGCTCGTGTTCAACCGGGCTATGCCCATAATACACACACCAGCCGGCTTGACATGGCGCCGCTGCTTGGCTTGCTTTCCCGCTGGGCGGTGTAACAAGGTCGGTGTAACAGGGGAAGCAACTGCAGTTGCTTCCCCTGTTACACTGATTTCGGTGCACACATTTGATGTCAGCGGAACCGAACGTGGTCAAGAAAGTGTGAGCGCTCGGAACTGAGTATGAACTATACAGAGCATGTGTCAAAGCGCGGGACCCCAACTTGCTCCGCGCTGAAATTACTCCATACTGCGCACGCGCGCTAAAGACAAATCTGATTCTGATTGTAGGGTTTAACGCGCCGACGCAACGCAGGCGATGAGGCGCGCCGTAGTGGAGGGCTCCGGATTAATTTCGACAACCTGGGGATCTTTAACGTGCGCCGAAATCTCGTACACACGGGCGTTTTTGCTTTGCGCCTCCATCAGAAAAGCGGCCGCCGCGGCCGGGAATCGAACCCGCGACCTCGTGCTTAGCAGGCTAAAGACAAATCACCGGACCACAACTGCCACGCGCGAACTTTTTCCACTCCTACTGCGCATGTGCGCGCAAGTTTTTTAAGTGCGAATGCACTTTATAAGCGAACCCAAACCATCCACCACCGGCGGCGGCGTCCGCAGTGCTCCTCTATATTTAAAAAAGAAACAGCATCCGGCGCCAGGTTTCGATCCGAGGAATTTGCGGGCCGCAGCCCGACGCTCTACCGAATAAGCCACGGACGCGACGCTGATATCGGTGTCAGTAACGCGCCTTATATCTTTAACGCATTCAAACTACGTCGTCAGCGGCGTGCGTTGGCGACTCAGCGGCGTTATAGCGGCTTGATAACTGCGTGGTGTACACGTGATACTACAAACCCGATGGAAGAGATGGAAGAGAAGGCGGCGAGGCGGTGGGCTGCGGGGGCCGAGCGCAAGCGCCGCAAGCGGGCCGACAACCGTGCATTCGCACTTTCACATTCTCCCCCTCGGGGAAATGCGGGGGAATTTTTTTTAATGTTTTTCGGCTTTTGCCGCGTCGTCGGGCGCGTGTCGTCGGCCGCCGCAAAGGAACGTTGCGGGCCATTGTGTGAGCGGGAATACGCGCATGCGCCGCAAGCCACACATATCGCTCGGAGCTTCACTATTGCCCCTCTCTTTTTATTTATTTTCTGGCGTCAGGCTGTCCGCTAGTATATAGCCGTGACACGGGTCGTTGGCGCAGCATATAAGCGTGCTGTAACCACCTGAGATTTTGTCACGGAAAAGAAGTCTGTCAGGGCCTCTTATGTCCCAGTATTGAGGCTGCCCACCGCATATAAATAGGACGCTATCCGGGACGCGACTAAGAGTGTACCATTGAGGGCACTGAACGGGGATGCAAGCCATGCCAGAAAACGTGTTGTAAGGTCTGGTCACACATGACAACCACCACTACTGCTAAAGCCACCTCCTCAGATTACGTATTCAAAATAAAGGCGCATCTAAACTCTGACAGCCATAATGTCGTCTACATGCTTCCCTGTGACATCTGTAGCATGCAGTACATCGGACAAACAGAAACCGCCTTCCGTAAACGCTTTAACAACCACCATTCCCACGCTAAAACACAACCTAACTTCCCCATTTCAAGACATGTCAGCCTCCCAGGACATTCTTTCGACCAAATTAAAGTCACTCTGCTAGAGACCGGTTTTCACACTCAACGGGACCGCGAACAGAAAGAATCGTATCTTATTTATAAGTTCAAAACGCTGACTCATGGTATCAACGAGAGCGCTGGCAACATGTCGTGCCTCCGGAGGACCACGGACGTTGATTGACAACATGACGTGGATGCACATTGTTCCACCCCCTTCCCCCATTATATAAGTTTTTTTTTGTTATTCAGGACCACCCACAATTAGGTCAGACAAAGGCGCATACCAAGGGGGAGCGCCGCCCCAAAAAAGCAGCCTAAGCCCCGCACTGGACGTGCTGCGCGATAAATGCTGTCCTCGTTGGGACAACTAAGAAGAGTAAGAAGAGAGAGGGAGGTGACGTTGAACGGCAGTGCCAGTATGGCCGTACCTTGAAATTGTCGCGTTCTGCTAAGACATTGCGCTGGCGTAATTCAGTGGTTTTCTGTGTCGGCCCTCCATTGAACTTACTTCGCGCTCGTCGCGCCGTATGTGTGCCTATACATTGCTCTACGCTGCCGCCAAGGACGGGCGGGGCACTCGTCCCCTTCTCCAAACTCGCCCCGCCCCTGTGTAACATGATCCCTGTCTTCCGCGCGGTCCGACCGCTGTGCGGCTCGCTGCTGGCTGCCGCTAGTGCCTTTCTCTGTCTCCATGTCGCGGCCCTTCAAAGGGCAAACAAAGTAAAATTATCACCGGTTTCTTGGTAAAAGCAATGCCTCTCCGTTTATGGTCTGTCCTTGGTTAACCCACGAAACGAATGCCGGGCCAAGACCGCATCCTTAGTTACGACACCACCTGGCGGGCCGCTCTTCCCATCTGTGCACATGCGTTGTCTGTATTTTGTTTGTCAGTTCTCTTTCATCCCAGCCGCAGCGGGCCGATAGAAAACTTTGCTCCCGCTCCCTTACCCCACCCGTGCCGTTTTCTCACTAAAACCACCGCCTTTACTTTTTTTCCCCTTATAGTTTTTTACCCTCTTCCACTCAGCACCAAGCCCCGCAAGTGCCGTGTTGTTACCGGATTTGCTACGTTCTCTGCCGTATTCCCCTCCTTGAAGAGGGAGAGGAAGAGAGACTCCCTCGCATGCAGTGCGCATAAGGGTTATGTATTCATTGTGATATTGTCCCTGAGGAAGGAAGTTCCACTTCCGAAACTGTTGGACTAATTTATAATATGGGCATTTTTAAAGCAAAGCTTTCTACCTCTACCCCCCAAGGGTTCTTTCGCGACCGTTGGTGTCACCAGAAAACTCCCGTGAACAAATAAAAGAATTTACTGGCACCGCCGGGAATCGAACCTGGAACTACTGGTATAACAAAGTGGGAGCTTGTTGTCTTACCGATTTAGCTGCAAGCCCACGCAGAAACTGGGAAGAAAGGAGGTGCACTCACCAAGAACACCAACGTGTTTACCCTCTGCATTCGCGCTGCTGTGCGCTCCACCCACGGCACGTCTAGCGGCCCTGTACGCGGATTGCGCATGTGCTAGGAGTTACAAAAATTAATGGAAGCTCACGCCAACGCCTCGAATCTCTCTTCTAGTACGCCAATGTGCTAAAGCCTGTGGCCTCCACTGTTCACGTAAAAAATCACAGCTCCTTGTCGTCCACCCTCGCGCCAAACGACACACCAAGGAGCACATTAGAATACCCTTTGATGGCCATGCCATCACTCCAAGCCCCAGCATCAAGATCCTGGGCCTACATCTCCAGGCCAACACCAAGCGTGGCGTATCCTTGCAGCGCGTCAAACACAGCATCAATCAAATCATGCACATGGTCAAGCGAGTGGCCACCAAGAAGCGAGGCCTCAAGGAATCCGATAGGTTTCGATTAAATTCAACCATTTGTCCTCTCGAGAATCACTTACGTCAACCCCTGCCTTATTCTCGGCGAGGAGGACATAAAGATGCTTTATATAATGATTAGAAAGGTGGTTGAGCAGGCCCTTCGTCTTCTCATGAGTGCGTCCACAGAGAGGCTGCTTAGCACGGAGCTCCACAATACAGTGGAAGAGCTGGTAGAGGGCCATCTTTCTAACCAGAAGTTATGACTGAGCATAACTGGTCGCCGCATCCTTCACTAGATTGGCCGGGCAGCACAGAATGTCACTCCGCTTGATTTACTCCTGGAATTTTGGCGACAAGAACTATAGATGCTTAAAAATACGAACCTCTCACATGACGAGGGTCGCCGACAAACACGGGCTCAAGCGCGCAACACCACCCTCGGTGGGGATCATGCAGTTATCTACACAGACGCCTCAAAACATCGAGGGCAGCGCTACGGCATCATCGTGGCGAACTCCAGAACTAACCTCCTTCACCTTACCCTGACCTTTGCAGAGAACAACAAACTACCCTACGGCTCATACAATCCAGCTCCTTCCCACACCCGACGCGTCTTCACTAATGCACCCGAATCACTACAACGCTGAATTTAAATTTTGCTCTGAAGTAGAAACACTCCGCTACATAATCGGGGTGTGCAACTTTAGCCCTCAGAACCCTCCTCTCTTTCCGTAAACTACCTAACAAGAGCAATGGCAGATGCTCCTGTCCAGCCCCTCTCTGCCTACCCAGCGTCAGCAGCATCAGCTCGTGAACAGAGCACAGGCGGCGCGAACTGCATATGGGCTCCAGTGAAGAAGGAACCACTCCCCTGGGCAGCGCTCTGGGCCATTCAGAAATCCGAATAGAAGTATTTTCTCCTTCTTCTCCATCTCCTTCGTATCTGAAGCCGATCTCGTCGCCTCCGTCCCCGGCGGCAGCGACGGAGAAGTGAGATCTTCTAACACCTGGTTTGAGCTTCCTTTTATTTCATAAGAAAAATTTCCACTCCTGCCCTTCACCAATACAACTCAACAAACCACCGTTCATGCATCATGCATTGATTTAACCTTACCAAGAATATCTCTTTGAAGTAATAAAGGGTGTGGTTAAGTTCATTTCACTTCTGTGTGGTTTCCGTAATGTAGAGCGACGTGAGGGAATCTAAGTGAAGTCGCATGGGTAATCATTTTGGGTGCCGGTTACAGCTTTGCTTTCCAAACACATTCACAGGGTGGATTGGCGCGATTTTTTTTCTCCACTTTCTTTCTTTCTTTCCAAATTATTTATCTGTTTCAATGACCTACCACATCCTCCCCTTTGCTTTCCGAGGTTTTCTTGACTGCCAACTCTAATTTCTGTCTTATTTTCCACAAGCCTCTCATTTCCCATTCTGATTCGCTACATCCATAGCGAGGGCCTCTGTTCTGGCAGTCTTGGTGCCATAGGAAGCTTAAGAGGGTCCAATGCTGGTCAACCACTCTTGACATGTCGTAGACACTCGAGTCACGGCCCGGGGGTGAAAAAGAAGGTTCCCTTTACCCCGAGAAGTTGGAGTGGCGCTGGCTACCACCCCCAAGCACAGGAAAAAATTTCACTGACATAAATGCCCGAGAAACTGGAGGGGAAAATCGCCCCGCCTATAGCGTAGTGGTAATCAAACCAGACCGGTATTTTGGAGGTCGTGGGTCCGGATCCCACCTGGCGGGCATTTTTTCTCCACTTTCTTTCTTTCCAAATTATTTATCTGTTTCAATGACCTACCACATCCTCCCCTTTGCTTTCAGAGGATTTATTGACTGCCAACTTTTATTGCAGTCTTATATATATATATATATATATATATATATATATATATATATATATATATATATATATATATATTGGCACACAATTGGTACACGCAGAAAAATTGCCCGTTTGTCAGCCTTTCATAAAATGTATTTTTCAAACGCACACCTCAAAACTGAACTGAACTTCTTTCTTCGCCGTCATATGTATCACCCCGTATTGACCATCGCCATAAGGTGTACATTCCCCACTGGAATTAACACTAACTTACGTTTTGCCTCTTTCATTCTCAAAACTTCTGACGAATGGAATCGCCTGCCCCCTGCAATAGCTAGTATGATCGATGTACCTTCATTTAAGATTGCCATTGAAAATTGCTTTTGTTCCTTATAGTTGCAGTTACGCTATTGACTCTGTTGTGTATGCTACTCGCATTTTTTTGTTGTCCACTATTCTCAATGATTCCCAGTGATTTGTTCCCAATGATTTGTTCACTTTTTTTTCTTATAATGCCAATGACCGCTCCCTTCTGCAATGCCCTCCGGGCTTTGAAGGTTTTGAAATAAATAAATAAATAAAAAGACGCCGGTGTGTTTGTGCGCGTAGAGTTTCTTACACCATACACTAGAGAGGAATCTGGCGCTAGCGTCTATGCGGCTCACATCAAGGCCGTCTGTGTCGTCATCGACCGCCATTATACATTGCGCTCGCCGTAGTTTAATCAGTGGCTTGGATTCAAACGTTTTAGTGACCGCAAATTTAAACAAAGTGCCACAAAAACACGAAGAATAGTGTGCAATTATGTAATCGGAAAATAAAAACGGGCTGTTTTAAAACTAAGGAAAAGGAAGTTAATCGAATATTTGCCGGAATGGTTGCGCCTGCTATTCCGCAGGCCAAGGTTGTAGTTACGAACAAGGTTAATATTTTGGGGGGAAACTCATTAAAAACTCTGATTTTAATAATGTTAGCATTATTGTAAATAATAAGTTGCTTGAAGAGTTGGAAAGTTTCTTGAGCGTGCCTCTTAAAACTTTGCCTTCGTGGTGAACCGGTGCTCCGACCGCCAACTATTTGAACAAGAAAAAAATTCGCGCCAGTCCACCCTGCGAATGTGGTTGAAAGCAAAGCTGTAAACGCCACCCACAACGATACCCATGCGACGTCACTTAAATTCACTCACGTCGCTCGACAAATAGTAAAACCAGAGAGAAGTGAAATACACCTAACCACACCCTTTATTACTTCAAAGAGATATTCTTGGTAAGGTTAAATCATGAATGCTGATTGGTGGAGTTCCATTGTATTGGTTGGATACTTTTTTGATAAAATTAAAGGAAGCTCCATCCCGGTGTTAGACGATCTAACTTGTCCGCCTCTGCCGCCGCGGACGGAGGCGACGAGATTGATGGCAGAGACGGAGGACAAGGAGGAGAAGGAGGAGGAGGAGTAGGAGGAGTAAACAGAGAACGGCTGTGTAGAATGGTGAAACTCCAGGAATTAGATGACGAGTTTGTACAGTTCCTTATAGCAATCTATAAAGACAATAGAGTGCACCTTACTTGGGAAGGACAGAAATGCGCCCAGCAGGTCAACATCCATCGGGGACTGAAACAGGGATGCCCTTTGAGCCCAATACTATTCATGCTTTACATGGCAGGGTTAGAAAAGAAACCGGAAGAAAGTCAAGTAGGGTTTAGCCTAACCCATATGCTGCAAGGCGAAGTGGTACAACAGCATCTTCCGGGAATGTTATACGCAGATGACATTGTTCTTTTAGCTGATAACCAAACCGATATGCAGCGGCTAATAAATATTAGCGGCCAGGAAGCCACTGACCTCGGGTTAAATTTCAGTGCAGAAAAATCAGGAATAATGGTTTTCAATGACGCTACCACCGACGTACTGTCTATCCAGCAAGGCGAATTACCTAGAGTGGAGGAATATAAATATTTGGGAGTTGGATAAACGAAGGGGATAACTACTTAACTACTCACGAGGAGCAACTTACGGTTAAGGGAAAGCGAAACGCAGCTATAATGAAGCATAGAGCTCTGTGGGGGTATAACAAATATGAAGTAGTAAGAGGAATGTGGAAAGGAGTAATGGTTCCGGGTCTCACGTTTGCGAATGCTGTACTCGGCTTAAAATCAGAAGTTCTATCAGGCCTTGAAGTAAACCAGAGAATGGTAGGACGTTTGGCCTTAGGAGCGCATTGAAAAACAACTAACGAAGCAGTTCTGGGAGATATGGGCTGGGCGTCGTTTGAAGTTAGAGAAGCTGAGAGTAACATATGCTTTGAGATGAGGTGGAGGGCAATGGATCAACGAAGGTGGGCAGCTAAGGTTTTTAGGTACCTATACTTGAAAAGCATGGACACGCAGTGGTTAAGAAAGACTAGAAGGCTATGGGAAAGACTAGAAGGCTAACGATGAAATACGGAAAGAAGAGGGGAGAATCCAAAACAGTCAAGTAACCAAAAAAGAGGCAAGGCAGATTGAAACGAATAAATGGAGGGAACAAATGGAACCTAAAACGTCGTTAGAGATGTACAGGGCTGAGAGAATGAACATCAGAAAGGAAAATTTCTACGATAATTCCCAGGGCAGTGCTTTGCTTTTTGAGGCTAGAGCAGGTTGCCTGAAAACTAAGAGTTTTGTTGGAAAGTATTCACAAAATGATGGGGTATGTGTGGTCGGCGGAAAATAAACAGAAACTATGCGGCACATAGTGTTTGAATGTGAGGGTATCCATCCAAATCTACATGAAGGGAATATTGGGCTTCCAGAAGCCCTAGGATTTAAGGGTATCAGAGAGGAAGTTAACTTCAAGGCTGTCGAGGGGACGAAAAGAAGATTATAATGCTGGTGGACGAAAAGCAGAGAGGGGAATATTGCCTGGGACAGTTACCACCTGTAACAGGCAAAACAAAGTATTTCGGGCCTTTTAAGCTTTAGTGCCTGCCCTAAGCAGCGCTAGTATTAAACGAAGAGTGTAAAACATGGTTATATTAGTCCTTTTTGGTAAGATGACGTGTCATCACCCCGCTTCAAAGGGGAAAACCAATAGCAATCTTAAATCATCCTCATAGGAGAAGGAGGAGAAGAAGAGGATATATTTTTAGTTAGATTTTTGAACTCCCCAGAGTGCTGCCCAGGAGAGTGATTCCTTCTTCATTGGAGACCATATGCAGTCCGCGCCGCCTGTGCTCTGTCCACCCGCGGAAGCTGGGTAGGCAGAGATGGGCTAGACAGTAGCATCTCCCATATCTTTTGTTGGGTAGCTGACGGAAAGAGAGGAAGGTGTTCAGGGCTAAAGTCGCACACCCCGATTATGTGGCAGAGTGTTCCTACTTCTGAGAAAAATTTAGATTCAGTGTCGTAGCTATTGGAGCGCATTAAGTGAAGGTGCGTCGGGTGTGGGAAGGAGCCGAATTGTATGAGCCTAAGGGTAGTTTGTTGTTCTCTGAAAAGGTAATGGTAAGGTGAAGGTAGGGTCTATTTCTGAAGGAGATATTCCTGGGTTATGTCCCTGAACGAGACAAGCAGGTGACTGTCCTCGTGCAGCTTCATAGCACGGGGGGTAAAAGCGAAGTCTTGTTGGTGGGTGTATTCGTTGCTCCATGGAAGCG
Organism: Haemaphysalis longicornis; assembly: GCF_048455015.1. Lineage (NCBI taxonomy): Eukaryota > Metazoa > Arthropoda > Arachnida > Ixodida > Ixodidae > Haemaphysalis > Haemaphysalis longicornis. The sequence goes on from NW_027526314.1 coordinate 6,861,314, forward strand.
TGAGCGGGTGTCCAGATGAGCTGAATGGAACCGTTTGGGGAGTGGTTTTTTAGCACGCGCAGTGCAGTTCGGGACACCCGACCCGACTGCTAATTCCGGTACACTTGTTGAGAATCGGTGACTACCTTCCGAACCACTGGTTGAGTGAGAGCCAAGGCGATGGCTGCCTCTTCTGCTGCCGTCATATCTTGTGTCTTGAGTGAGGCACACGCAAGGAGGTTGGTTCTGGAGGTTGCCACGGTGATGGCGTACTGCTGCCCTCGATGTTGGAAGGCGTCTGTGGAGATAACTGCATGATCCTAACCAAGGGTGTTGTTGGGCTCTTGAGCCCGTGCTTATCGGCGACGCTTTTCGTGTGAGCGGTTCATATTTCTGAGCAAAGGGAGCATATTTAGTTCTTGTCGCCAAGTGTCCGGGAGTACATCAAGCGGGTGCTGCCCGCCATTCTGTGCTGCCCAGCCAGTCTGGTGAAGGATGCGGCGACCGGCCGCAGTTCTGCTCATTCGAGCTTCTAGATAGAAAGACGGCCCTCTATCAGCTATTCCACTGTGTTGTGAAGCCCCGTGCTAAGCACTCTGTCTGTGGACGCACTCTTGGGAAGACCGATCGCCTGAACCGCCTTTCTAATCATTATACAAAGCATCGTTATGTCCTCCTTGCCGAGAAGAAGACAGGCGGTTGACGTAAGTGATTCTCGAGAGGACAATAGTTTGAATTAATCGAAAGGTATCGGATTCCTTGAGGCCTCGCTTCTTGGTTGAACTCGCCTTACCATGTGTGTGATTTGATTGACGCTGTGTTTGAGGCGCTGCAAGGATACGTCACTCTTGGTGTTGGCCTAGAGATGTAGGCCCAGGATCTTGAAGCTGGGCCTTGGAGTGATGACCTGGCTATCAAGGAGTATTTGAATGTGTTCCTTGATGTGTCGTTGGGCGTTAGGGCGGACGACCAGGAGCTGTGGTTTTTTACGTGACCACTGTAGGCCACAGACTTTAGCACATTTGCGTATTAGAAGTTAGATGTCATGCGTTGGTGTGAGCTTCCTTTAATTTTTGTAACTCCTAGCACAGGCGCAAGGTGCGCACAGGGCCGCTAGACGTGCTGCGGGCGGAGCGCAGAGTAGCGCCAGAGGTCGCGTGATGCTATCACGTGGCATTCAGCGAGAATGCCGGGGGTAAACCCGTAGACGTGCTTGGTGAGTCCACCTCCTGCATGTCTTGCCCGTCTCAGCTCGGGCTCGTAGCTAAATCGGTAAGGCAAAAGACTCTCGCTTTGTTTCTATATTAGTTCCACGTTCGATTCCTCTCGGTGGCAGCAAATTTTTTTATTTGTTCGCGGGAGTTTTCTGGTGACACCAACAGTCGCGAAAGAACCCTTGGGGGGTAGAGGTAAAAAGCTTTGCTTTAAAAAGAAAACGTGGTGTTAAACAGTTGTGCAGGATGACAAGGTAGGATGCATACAGGCGCCCGTATCTGTCGTATCCCCGTGGTCGTATCGTTATTCGTCGAAGTACGTTTTGTCCCTTCTTTTCGGCGACTACAAATTTCGCGGCGGCTTATTACCCGCTCCGACATGCGTCCTTCGACTGCGGCATGAGGAACGTCAGGTGCAATCATGCACTGCTTGCTGATTCACCAAACACGGCTACCACAGAGCAGGGAGGATTTCGGTTTTCTTGTAGCTCGTAAACGTGTTGATGCATAGTGAAGAACGCAAATCACAAAAACCGCTTAAGAATCCAATTGTCATTCCAAGCCCAAGCCAAAAAGGGGGGCCTTCCCATGAAATCCCACGACAACATGGCTTACAAGGCACAGTGTCAACACTAGTATACTTACTAAAAAACTCTATGGTCTGGGCGAGAGCGAGTTCCGCCTTTTATGCTGTAATCAGTTGCAGCGCATGTAGCTTGCTCTTCAGGTCGTCTGTGCGTAGGCGCGCCTCTGATGTATTGACGTTTATATGCTGAGAAGGGTTTCGAAATAAACTAGTTGGTAGTGAGCGCCCTTCCAGTCTACAGTGTTTCTCTGTCCTCGTCCTTTGCGCTTTTTATTTTTTTTTTTAGAATTTGTTCTCCTTCCTAATTGTATTTTTTTAACTACGCACCCCTACAGCTATATTTGTCTGTTTTTTTCTGGCATCGCCTGCTTTGCGCGCAATGAACTACTTTAATTTACTTTGCCGCTTTCTCTGCATTGCTACTTTATGGAACCTTGTTCGGCAGGAGGCAAACTCTGGCTATTCAATTCTGCACTTGAAAATCATTGTTTCCCAGTGTTTATATTTCATTCGGCCCGAATATTATACTGCTCGCTCAATCTCCTATATCTCTTGATGTCTTGCATACAATAAGATGAAGCTGCGCCACCTGAAAAGTCATTTACTTGAATGGCACGCGGAAGAAAGCGAACGTGTTGGAACGTCGAGCTGTTTTTTGCGGAACTCAACAACAAAGCAGCAACGCAACTGCGCCACGACGTTTCACGCCGTCCACACAAACACGAAAAAGAAGAGTGCGCTCTCCCATCAGTCTCTCTCATTCGATGTTTTCCTCATGAACAAAGGCAGGAACAACAAAGCATAAGTTCTTCGATCCCATAGCCTGACAAGTGCGTCCTCCTTCAAGTCAGCCAAGACTCCTATCACTCCAGTGGAGTTCGCGGAAGTTTTGTAAGTACTTTTGCCCCGTTAGTTGGCGGTGCCGATCCGATACAAACAATTTTGGGCGATCGAATAGATTCAGGAAAGTACTTTTCGGTGGCCATCTGGGTGATTTCAGGCAACTGCTCAATGGATACATGCGCGCAAATATATTTCCCCGGCCTGGGAAATAGTGCGGCTGTCTTCGTCGAAGGTGGTGTCCAACTTGAATGCGACGGCAGGCTTGCTATCGGGACCGCTTCTGATTACTGAAGTTCCTCCTTTATTGCGTCGGTGCATTTGCGATTCATCTTCGCCTACCCTGCAGTCGTTTCTCCTGCCACCCTGCTATGCACAGTCACTAAGACTGTTTCCTCTAGTTCAGTTCCGAAACAATACGAAATGTTTTCTACTCGTTCATGCATGCAGATCCCAATCCGTATTTGATTTTGGGAAACTGGTTAGTTCAATACGAAAGCAGAATAGGCGGTTCTAGAAGCACCAATAAAAATTGGCTGACGAATGCATTCCCTAATGTGAAATTTGAGCGCAGCTCTTTGCTGTTTCGAATTCGCGGAACGGTGAGGCAAACGATTTCATACAGACCTATATGCATGTTTGTTAACACTTTTATTGGTGTACTCGGCGGCGGCACATAGCTTCTGCTTCATTAGCAGTCCTGAAGCTTCTGCATCGGCAGTACTACCCTTGGGTAGTCTCGATTGCACCGATGGTAAGCCTCTGCGTCCGCGGCGCGAACTGCGAAGTCTTCTCGGCAATCGCCTCACGCAGCGCTTTGTTTCCATACACGGAAGCTGTGGACGCGCTCACCGCATGCCTTAGTGATCGTGTCATCCATGAACACATGTGCACGACGGCTTCCGCTTTTCTGGCGGCATTGCGTTGCGAGTAAACGTTGCGGGGCACTTCCCGTCGTCCTTGTTCTCTCGGTTACACCGAGGCCGACCGCGAGGGACACCACAAAACCCCAGGAGCGGCCCCATAAAAGCTGCGCTCTAGATCTGTAGGCCGGAAACGCCAGTACGTTTTATGCGTACGAATGTGCTTACTCGGGTTCGGGTGTGCTTTAAAAAGTGAGTGAGCGAGTGAATGAAACTTTACTTCAACGAGCTTTAAGCGCTTGTGGTCCGGCGACGGGAGAAAATATTGTGGGCACGTGTTCTCGCTGAAGGTGATGAGTGTTAAAAAATCACCAGCTCTTCTACTACTCGAACGGAGGCTTACGCGTGTAATGCTTCATAATTTAAGTTTCAGCGAAATGTGCGAGTCAACGTTATAGCGTGCCTTTTTCGCGCTCAGTTTTTCCTTCTTCTTGTTCCACTTCTTGGACGAACCGGCGCAGCTTTGCTTTGGTTTCTTTGGTAACCCTGCGATATTAGTTTCTCGGTAGACCCAAACAGCTTCCCCTCTCCGCAGCTTGGCAGCAGCTTGCGAGGAGCGAAATCTCGGAGGCTCATTTGATTTTGCCCTCATTCTTAGCTCTTCAGAAGCTTTATCCTTATTAAATATGGTAGTCTGTTTTGGGGTACGGAAACCTGAAAATTTTGGTCTGTCTGTATTAAGCCGAAGCTGTAGTGTCCCCACTGCTGCCGTTATACGACAATACGCCCCACAGGAAAACCAGCTTTCCCTGACGATGATGATGAAGGATCGTGGGTGCAGTGAAAGAAAAATACGCTTACCGTGAACGGATTCAAACCTGGGTACCTCACGCTGTGAAGGCGAAGTTTATCCGATTGCTCCATCTTTTTTCTATAATGCATAGAAAATTTAGGCACACTCACGATCCCACATAACGATTAAAATAAAACACAAAAGCTAACATGCATCGACGGAGAGGCACATAAATGCGATTGCTCCATTTCGACATGGTCGAAGCCATTTGGAAAGCTCAGACGACAACCAAAGAATACGTTACAAGAAGAATGGCGTCTCTCTGTGTGTCGTAAGGCTGTTAGCGACACGTCGTTAGGCCTAACTTCCCATTCTGAGGCTTAGGACGTTAGACCTAACGTCACATATTGCGGTTTAACACCTCAACCCGACACACACTCATAAAATTGATCACTGAACGCCAAGCAGCCGGTACGGATCTGCGCCGTACACCCCAAACCGAAACACCAGGCCTATGGCGTGCGCATCTAAGAGTTCCTGGGGGCATTCTAGAATAGTGGTGCATACCTACAGGGTAACACATACTCGCAGTGTGGGATTCGCCAACCGAAGAATTCATCACGAGAAAGCTATGCGTTCAACCATTGTCGCCGTTTGATTTTTATGCAAGTCGCTCGGACTTGAGCTGCCTAATAAAGTTTCATCTCTCTCTCTCTCTCTCTCCCTCGATCAAGCCGCCCGGTTAGAATTTAAAATGAACTCTTGAACGGCAAGTTTAAGTCTCCAGCGTTTAGTTTTAAATAAAAACAAGATTAGTTTAAACAAGATTAGTTTTAA